>NC_056739.1:1569232469-1569237469 GCF_019279795.1 Protopterus annectens
AGAAGAAAAATAACTTTCTATTTTTTTTCTTTTCTCAAGTATATATATGAGAAATCTACTCAAAATAACACCTCTTTTCTTTTCTTAGGTGGGAAGAATTGGTAAGACAAAAGCTATAGTAATGTTTAACATTGAGAAGTTGTAACATAATTTGCTTACATTTTACACGTTAATAGCTTGTGCTGTAGTGTTATTAACTTTAGCTATATATATTAACTGTACATATTAATTGAAAGTTATATGTTTGTTACTGATTAGAACAGCTTAAAAGAACTAAGAAGAATGAGAAACCTACAATTAATTAGCAGCTGCTCTGTGCTGTGAGTTGTCATTTTCATATAATGTAGCTAGCTTTTGATATCAGCATGTAAAGCTTAGACCAGAACAGCAGTTCACAATGGCTAAACACACATTTTCAAATTAAATAATCAGGAATTCTTTTATATATAGTCCAAAATTGCTTGTAATATTAGAATTAATAAGAGTAAGCATCTTATGAATAATATGCATATACACAAACAATGCAATAGCTGTTATGTAATATTAATAAAAGAGCAGTATCAGTAAATTAAGAAATATGTACACATACTACAATCTCTAATAGAGAGATGATCTTTAAATAGCTGTTTGATGGGAGATAAACGTGAATGTATGAGATCTCCTATAATTTATATAGAAAATCATATAAAATATTTCAAAATAATATGAAAGCTGAAATTTGAAGCTTGGTCATAAAAACTTTGAAGCTTTTTACATGTTGTATGTTATCAGATTCACTAAGGCTACCTTAAATAACTCATTTAGTAAGTCAAAGTTAAAACCTGAGTGTTTAATTGCTGCATTGGTACATCCATTTTGATAGAAAGTAAATAGATTTTTCAATATGTTTTAATCTGGGAAAGGAAAATGGGATTTTAAATGAACACTTTGTAACTTTTTAATACAGTACAGACTGCAATTTTTACTCCATGGAATTGGTAAGACATTCTCTTTGCCCTCAGTAATCTACATATTTTTATAATGTAGCTTTTTGAGCTAACAGATTTCTACATATTTTGATATTTGACATGTTAAGAGTGGTACAGAAATTTGAAACGTAGACACTTGTACTTTAAAAACTAAATATGTACGTACATTGATCTCTCTTTGGTATTACACTTTAGTATAAGATTACCTGTAAGTTTACATATGTCTTTATCTCTTCAGGTCCTACTCTGTTATGCTTATTTATTTAGAGATCTAGTTATAATAACATTGATTGAGTGAATAATTTAGGAATATTAAATGGCTAATGTATACTACTATTATATAAATAGGTATACAGTATACTATTTTTATATTATATATATTTAATACCTATTAATAGAAGATTAATAAACTTGTATGTAGTAATGAGGGGAATAGTTTTAAATGGCAAGATATATAACTAAATTAGTAGTCCTTTATTATTTTGACCTATATATATTATATCAATTATTTGTAAATCACAGTAGCTTCTGGCTAGTTTTTGATGAATTTATAGGTGTTGCTTACTACAGAAATAGTATAGTAGTTTGATTATTAAATAGGCAGAATAGAAACTTTGGTATCCATTGTAGGTTGTGTTTTATTAGCAATATGTAAAGTTGTAGTTGTAGACTTGTCTTTGTTTTTGTTACTTTTGAATTTTAGTAGCTTAGTTTGTAGAAAGGAAGAATTCAAAAAAAGTTGAAATGTTAAGATAGTGTCGGTGGAATGGATCAGAATCTTATATATAATTAAATTAATATTGTGGATAAATGTGTCATACTATCTATTAAAATAAATCTTTCTAAATACACTGTATGAATAGTTTTAATTTATTATCTATTAATGTAAATGGGTTAAATAACGACAAAGGAAATCATTAACAAGATATCTAAAATTAAATAGAGGAAACATTATATTCTTGCAAGAGACTAACTTGATAAAGATATACAACATTTAAATAACTTAGGTTATGAAATGTTTTAACAAAAACAGAAAAAGAAATATTATGCTTTGGAGAAAATCCACTGTAATGCTTAAGGTCATGGAATCCATTAATGATCCCAAAGGAATGTAAACATTTGTATGGCAAACTCTATGCACTAGCTAAATTTTACTGGATTCCTGGAATAGATGCAAGAGTGGCTAAAGATCACTTAAACTTACTACAAAGTCATTGAAAGGGTAGTTTAATTTTAGCAGGGGATTTTAACTGCATAATATAGAGATAAACATAAATCATAACAATTCTGGTTTGCTTCTCATGCGCATAAGAATAATGAGTGAAGAACAATAACTTATCTTCTGCTTTTTTTTAGTAAATCAACTAAATTACTGTTATTACTCCATTTAGTTAGTGCTTTAGCTGATGCCAGTATATTAACTTTCTTTTGTTCACTTGTATTAGATTGCCTTTTCGGCTTTTTCCCGGTTAGGGGTTGCCACAGCGGAACTCCGGTCCACTAATGATTGGCAGTCGATTTTTTATGGTGCCGAGTTGCCAGCCCGGCGCCCAACCTTCAGCGAATGCATGCCCATTCACGCATGTCTTTCGGAGACCACTCGACCGCGGGGAGGACATGCAGACTCCACACAGAAGGCACTCCAGCTGAGAATCGAACAGGAGAACCTCTTGCTGTGAGGTAACAACGCTACCGCTGTACCACCGCGGAAGATGTTTTTACTTAGGAAAGAAAAATGTGGGAGACTGTTAAGTGTTTACTGTTACTGCATATATGTGTGTTCTACAAGTTGGATGCTTTAATAAAGTGTTTACCCATATTGGTGATCTTAGTGTGTCCTCCTTCAGTGCTGTGCCTTGTGGAGATATTTTTGAGGAGTTTTGTTTTTTGCTGGAAGTGTTGTCTTCTGCACTTTCTTGTTTTTTTGGTTTGTAGAAATCATAAGAAGTTAAGAAATGAGACAGAAGAGAAGATAGTGGAACAGGTAAATAGCTTCAAGTATCTGGGAGGGGTGGTTTAGAAGAAGAGAAGTCTGAATGAAGAGGTCAAAGCTAGAATCAGAGGGGCTGCAGCCAACTGGCATACAGTCTCAGGTGTAGTCTATGACAGAAAAATGCCAAAGAAGATGAAAAGTAAGGTGTACAAGACAATAGTGTGACCAGTACTACTGTATGGTACTGAAACCTGGGCAGTAAAGGCAGAGCAGATGAGGAAGCTAGAGGTGATGGAAATGAATTGCCTGAGAAGGGTGGTAAGATGCATGCTGCTGGACAGACAAAGAAATAAGGGGATAAGAGCAGAAGCCAAAGTAGCTCCAATTGCAGAAAAGATCAAAGAGAACAGATTACAGTGGTTCAGACACATGTACAGAAAAGCAGACGGCAATCTGGTGAAGATGATTTGGAACAGAAGAAAGTAAGAGGAAACAAAAGCATCCAGCAAAGAGGTGGCTGGATTGTGTAAAAGAAAATCTGCGATAGTCAGGCATGAGTGTTGAAGAAGGCGAGACTGTGGCACTGAATCAAGAGAGATGGTGACAGTTAACATGATACCGTGACCCCATGTAGAAAATGGGGAAAAGGGGGCGCTGATGAGGATGATGGTGGTATTAGCTTCCCAGATGTAGAATTTTATTCTACTGCTGCACATTTTAACTCTATTATACTCTGGCTAGACTTAGCTTACACTAGTCAATGGAGAACCATTCACAAGCATATTATACTACTTTTTTTTAAGTTTATTAAAGATGATAAACTAGAAATATGGAATAATCCTTTTATCTAGCTAACAAAATTTACCTTAGAAGGAAATTAAGTTCAGTCTTTAGACTGCATATATGAAACCAATCAAAATGGAAATTATTGTATTTTCCCATTGCAAATACCTCTACATTTCAGGAAACTCAGAACAATGTTAAAATGAAATTACTAAAAAGTAATGAATTAGTATTATGGTCTGATTGCTTTAAAAGCGAAGTCCCCACAATATTTAATGAAAAAAATTAAATGAATCTGCTAACCAGTTGATGTTATCCATCAGTAAGAAATTGAATGACTTTGTAGATAACATGAGTGAAGAACAGAACACTATTACCCCATTATATGAATATATGAATGCTTTTACTGAAGGCAGATTGACATACAAAGGAAGCTTGACAAAGCTACATAAGTTAATTATAAATAATTTCAATGCAAAATTTTGGAACTTTTTAGATAGCAGTGGACTGAGTGACTTAATAAATGGTAAAAATAAAACTTTGCTACTTAAATCAGTTAGTCAAACTTCTTCAAGTTTATACTGGAAAGTTCTTATGTGGAAATACATACATAGAATGTTTGTTACTCCTTACAAAATCACTATGTTTAGTAAAATGACTTATTCAGTTTGTTGGAGATGTAGTAAAGATGTAAAAGCTGATTGGATACACACGCTTATGGATTGTGAAAAATTAAATAAGTATGTTTTTAAGGGGTTATAGTCTGATAACTGTTCTTTAACTAGATCAGTAAGACTAATGAATGTTCCACTTCCTGCATCTGTAAAAGCCAAAGAGCAGAACATGTTTTGGGCTCTCTTGGTAGTTGCCAGAAAAGTTATTGCAAAAACATTGGAAATCAAACTTGGTTCCTACATTCAAAGAATTTTTAAATTTAACAGCAGTATTACGTAAAACTGAAATATACATGATCAGAATAAGATCTATAAATCATACTAAGAATTGTAGTGGTTGGGATAACCTTGAAATGTTGCTATTGAAATATCAAGACTCTTAATGTGTTGATTGTGTAAGATTACCTTGATGATTCAATGTATTCTTATCATTGTATAACAATATGCAATGCTGAATTCCTTCCTTTCTGTGTATACACTGTAGGCATGTTAAATTAATAAAAGTTTTTTTTTTAAAAAAGAAGCATAGCTGTATAGAATAATAGAAGAGAAAGGCAGGATTTTTCAGTTTTTGTCTTGCAGAGCTGTTCTCTTCATACTGCACTGCAGCATCCACACCACAAATGCAGAAACAATTCCAAA
>NC_056739.1:1569242469-1569299969 GCF_019279795.1 Protopterus annectens
GGAAAAGCTTAGAAATAAATCTAATAAAGACCTATTTTTTCCAGTGGAAGAAAAGCTCTTTGAACAGAGGTGTCTAGTTGACATCCCAGAAACACAATCCTACGTGAGGGAGTCAAGAAAGACTTTTAAATGTTCCCTTGCATTCCCAGCTTGTGCAAGAGATCTCTCACCCAAGAGAGTGACACCTGACATGTTGAAAAATACTTTGCAAAGACAAGCAAGTAGTCTAAATATGGAAAAATGTGAATGCCCTATAGCCAGCAATGAGCTATAACCAGAGCTAGACACTTTCAGAACACCCTTGGTGTAGGGAGTAGTTTAAAGTGTAAGGCACAGAACTGATAAGGTGATCCAGACAAAACCTTAAGAAACGCCTGAAGTCTGGTTGAATAGGGATGTGATAAGCATCTTTTAAGCCAAATGTTAACAGGAAAGCTGAAAGAGGAAGAAGAGGTAACAGGTTATGAAGTGTCACTGTTTTGAATTTGGGCACTATCGCAAACAGGTTTAGGAAAGAAAAATCCATAACTGATCTCCAAGCATTTTCTCTCTTTCTTTCTTTCTTTAGCACTAGGAACATCCTCGAATAAAAGTCCTTCCCCACCTGGGTAGGAGGAACTGGTTTTACCACTCCTTGGGACAGCATGTGAGGAAGAACAGCTGGAAACAAGAGTCTGATCTGAAGGATGAGGAATGAACCTTTGAAAAGAAGGAATTTCCTCCCACTACCATCTGAAACCCTGATGAATGATTTTTAGAACCCATTGGTCTGAAACAATCTGTTGCCAAAGAAAAAAATGGAGATTCAGACTTTCTGGAAGAAAACAGAAGTCAGGGTGGAAGGGGGTCACAAGGTCTCTTGAACAGTCATTTAAACTTGTTGGATTGTCCTTGGTTTTCAGAGGTTCAATTGGAACTTCTTGCCATTTCTTCTTAAATGTATGTCTGCCTGAATTTTGTTGAGAAGGTTTAAATGGATGAAGAGAGAAACAATCCCTTGGACAATGTGGAAAAGGAAGGCTGAAGAATCTTTGAGATTCCCTGGATCAGCTTGTTCCTTTCATCACACTTTTTGATCATCTCTGCAGCAGATGGGCCAAATACCAAACCTCTACCCAAGGGAGAATTTCAAATGTTACTTCTGTCATCATCTGGGAGGTTCTGAGAATGCACCCATGCAAACGTCCTCAAAACAGTACCAATAGCCACAGCCTTGGAAGAAGTTTCAACACAGTCATATGCGCAAACAGTGGTGACCTGTGCAATATAAAAAAGTAAGTTATTTAAAGCAGATTTTTCCTCACAAGAAGAAACAGCAGATAAAACATTCCCATACTTTCACAATTTGTCAGGACAAACTTGAACATACAGCCTGACAATTCAAAATTCTGAAAAATTAAAGTTACAGAGGTATTTTCCCCTATTCCTAGAAATAATTTTCCCATCCTTATCAGAAAGAGTAGGAATGGAATTTGCTAAGCTCTTAGCTGCAATGGGATCAACTAAAGCTATAGCTGCTAGGTTAGGTTTGGGAATAGTGTATACAAAAGTAAAAGACTGTGAAACGTTATACATCTTATCTGCCTTTTTAGGGGCAGCTGGCTAACTACCAGGAAAACTGCAAGCAGTAACACACACACATCCTCTAAAGCAGACAAAACAGGAGGGAATGGGTGTAGATTCTGGAAAATCCTTATATAACAACTCATAATATTTTTTGAAGGACAGAAAAACCCCTAGTGTTCTCCCAGTGAAAACACAAACATTCTTAGCAATAGTCTCAGAGAAAGATAAACTCCCACAGGGAGAATCAGAAACTGACCTCTCCTTATAGTCTGAATCAGAAATCTGAGGGGAAAAAAACTGTACCTGTCTCTCCATTTTCCTGTTCAGATTCAGAATCTCAAATCTCTTCAGGAAAAGGGGAATTCATTTTTCTTTTACCAGGAAAACCCTGAGCCAGACCAAGTAAACTACACCTATCCAAAGAAATTTGAGGAGGAGTACATACATGTTTGGTTTTCCATTTCTTTTTGACAGGAAAAATGGGGCCAACAGTGTTACTAATGGCAGCAGTTACTTTCCCCAAGGTTGGGCATAGCTCCCTATTGAAAAGTCCATGCTCAAAATGCTGAGTGTCAACAAGCTGGAAAAAAAAAGAAGAAAACACAGGAAAACAGCGAATTTTGAAAATTGCACTTCTCCTTTAAACTTCTTTATACAGGGGAGCAAGCTCACCTTGCACCCCCAAACGTATATGTTCCAACTCCAAGATAGCCATACCTTAGAGAAAAAGGAATATTCCTAGAAATGGCATCTCGGACTTGGTATATGCAAGTCCGATCTTTCAGTCATTTAGTCTCCGTATTTGGTGACTCGCTCTAGTGGGTCCTGACATTTCAAATGGTTAATGATGGCACAACAGGGAAACCTTTCCTGTTCCATCTCTCAGGACTGACAAGAGTGGCTCTCCATTGTCCACTGAGGAGACCCCAAAAGCCACAGAGGATGTGGCTAGCCACCAGTCCATAGGGGCCGTAAGTACTACATTAGAGGGATCCTGTGTAAAAGATGTAGTCTGAGGTACAACAAATGGCCACAGCAGACTCGCTCACCTGTGGCTGAGGCAAATTGCTAGCCTGCTGCAGTAACAAAGGCTGTTTGTTTACTTTTTTCTTTTTTGTGGCTGGAAGAAGGCCCGAGTCTGGGAACAGTAGTCTGGTTCCATGTTCAAGCCAAAAATTGTGCCTCTTTCTCAGGAAGACGAGCACCAATTGATGGTGAACATTACCACTCCATAAACGTTACTTTTTTGACAGAAAAAAAGCACAGCAACAAGGACTTTAAAACACTATGGCAGTCCCACAAAAGAGAAATAAAACAATTTCTCCACAGAAAAACTACTTTTAAACTGGCAGGAAAAAATGAGTGCTCTGTTTAAAAGTACGTTACAGTTTTAAGATAGTCCAGTAAAACAAATGCTCCTAACTTTAAAATAACTTTCCTGAATAGGAAAGTAATAAAATAACAAGCAAATTAAGAAAATGGAAATCTTTTAACCCAGAGGGAATTTATCTGCCCAGCAAAGGAAAGCACAAGATGACTATCAATCCTCAAAAGCCCTACAGGAGTGTACTCTTCAGTGGCAGTAAAGCTGTGAAGGGCTTTTTGCCCAAACTTGTCTTTTAGTCAGTTCAGCTTGAGCTGCTTAACAATTTGGGAACTTGGAAGGTGCCCTGAAGCTCTGGAAGCTGGCGGCTGTTATATTCTAAGCAGGATGTAACCCATACAGTTAAGGCTACTGCATTAGTGATCAAGATGATGAACATCTGCTTAATGCTTATAACAGGTCTCATTCTGCCTTCCTTAAGAGCACAATTAAGTGAACTAACAAAGAGCTTAAGAGAAACATGAGGAAGGTCACAGCTGAATATGGACTTAAAACTGCCACTAAACCAGAAATAACTACAAATCTTTCTTTAGTAATTTTAGGAAGTAACACCCAACAATGTCTGGAGCTAGTCCACAATAATACTACACTCTCTGATCCAAAGAAAATAGCTAATATCCAAGCTAACAAATTTTGTGCAAATTTTACTCCCGCCTACAGTACAGGTTGCACAATCCCAGTCAGTCCCTTTAATTACTATGGAACAAGTTCTCTCAGCCATCTCAAAAGCATAGAATACTTCATCCTTGGGCCCTGATAATATACCAGGTTGCCTGATAAGAGCCAAATATGGCCTTTCTGAACCCCTACTTAACTGCTTTCATTTTAGCCTCTCCACAAGTTACATTTGTTGTTGTTGTTGTTGTCTTTCGGCTTTTCCCGGTTAGGGGTCACCACAGCGGCACTCCGGTCCGCTAATGATTGGCAGTAGATTTTCACGAATGCTGAGGTGCCAGCTCGATGTTCAACCTTCAACGAAGGCATGCCCATTTACGCATGTCTTTCGAACGCCCACCCAACCGCGGGGAGGACATACAGGCTCCACACAGAAGGCACTCCCCACACTCTAGCCGAGAATCGAATGGGAGAACCTCTTGCTGTGAGGCAACAATGCTACCGCTGCACCACCGCGACTTTGTGAATACTGGAAAAGAGCCATCGTAATGCCACTGCACAAAGGTAGCCCAACCATGGACCCTGGTAACTATGGACCCATTAGATTCTCTAGTCTGACTGCATTATCTCAGAACTCATTAGTCTGGACATTGAAAATCTCTTAATCCTGGACCATCATCAATTTGGCTTTGTCAAAGGAAGGCCCTGCCTCTTTAAACTCATTAATGTCTTTGGAACAAGTAACCAAAGCAGCTGATTGTGGTTATGCAGTGCATATGGCATATCTAGACATGGCTAAGGCCTTTGAGACTGTTCCCCATGCAGACTTTTAACAGATGTGTAAATCTGAATACAAACCCTTTATTATTCAGTGGTTAGTTAACTTGTCTGACAGAATCTAAGTGGTTAGAGTTGCAAATGCCACTTCTGAAAACAAAAACATTACCAGTGGTATAACACAGGGCAGAGCTGTTGGGCCTCTCCTATTTTGTATTTCTTTCTCAGATCTTCAGATCAGCAGTCGTGGCCTATAGTTAACCACGCCTGCAGATGATTGTAAATTTTGGGGTTTTATTCAATCAACTGACTCATAATTACTCCAATGTGGGTTAGACCACATTAACAAATGGTACAAACACAGCAGTCTCAAATTAAATGGAAAAAAAATGATGCACAACTTATTTTGATAAACAAAACAGTTTCACCTGCCATATAGGAGATGCACTTCTCCAATCAGAGACTGTTGTAAGTGATCTAGGTACTCATGTTAATAATTCCCTCTCATTTGACCATCATGTTTCCACAGCAATTCAGAAAGCCTTTTATCTGGCTCATCTAATTTCCAAAGGCATCTCATCTGGATCCATTGAAGTATTAATTCCTCTTTACTCATATTTTATCAGACTCATTACCGAATACAATGAACTTTTGGTCATGCATTTGTTTAAACATGAACATAGCTTAGAGACCTCAAAGATTCATAACAAAAAAAGATCACTGGCCTCAAAAATTTTAGTTATCGAGAGAGACTGGCAGCCCTTTTCTGTACTCAGCCTCTTACAGACTTATTTGTGGAGATGTGCGTCTAGACATGAAAGCTCTAACCCTATGTGACTTATTCCTTTGCAGAAATAATGGTACCTCAAATACTTAATTAAAGCAATAAAATCTTCATTAGCAGAAAAAGAAGAGCTTCTGGAGTGATAGAATCATACCCCAATGTATCCCTCAGCTCTGGTGCAAACGTCCACAACATATCAGGCAGAGTAGTACTCTTGCCATCTTCAAGGTACATCTAAATAACTGGATGGGCAGCCTCAATTCTCCCCCAGTCTACCTTGTCTTGTTCTCCTTCAGGCTACATGGAACTTTTGAATAAGGTCTTTTGGCTTGGCGGAAATGGTCTACAGACTGCTTGCCTAGTACTCACCTGTGAACCTATGAGTAACACAAAATTCCTGTTACCTTAATCTTGCCTTCCAGAAAATGCATAACAGAAATCATAACTTTGCAGGCACAGGCTAAGAACTGTCAAGTGCACATTAACTGTAGCTGTGAGCACAAACTCTGTATATTCCATTAGGATAACCAAAAGATACATAAACCTGTTAAGTGCACAATGCTCATAAAAGGTGAAATGCCATCCATAACCTTTTCCACCTGCATGCCCAATAAAATCACAAAGCTGTTATCATCTACTAAAGCACTCCAGCACCACATTCAGACACAGGGTAAGAAATACTGGGCTGAACTGATAAACTTACTTTAGGCTTCAGGACATACCAGCCATCCAGTCATTATACCTACCAAAACTGTTATCATACTCCCTGACTCCATGGCATATAGGGTTGAAGCCCCGACTATAAACTAGGGGACCCGAACTTGATTAGTGGCTTGGGCACTAGTGGAATTTGGTGGGGGAGCATAGGACTGAACTGTTAACATCAGCTTACCTATAATGGTGGAAGCAAAGTGGTCTGGCCTGCTGCAGATGCTGGAACCCCTTGGAGAAGTGTAGAGAGGTGCACACAGCATGCAGCACATGAGTTGTGGATGTATGCTTGGCTCTGCAAAGACAAGATTCTGTAGCAGCCTTTGTGGGATGTGTGCAGGAGCATGTATAACCACAGAGGGGGAAATAGCAGGTCCTCTTGTATGTGAACACAGCAGCTAGGGAGGGGTTAGGGTCACAGCAATAAAAACCCTTACATTTGTCTGCAATAAGGCTTCCCACCATTGTCTGTTGCCCCACAGGAGAATGAATGGACTTATCTATCATGGCAGGTCTCATGGTTGTTGGCAGGCAGTAGAGCGAAAACCATACATGCACTCACGCACACACACACACACACACACACACACACACACACACACACATATAAATTTTACATATTACATATACACACACACATACATATACAGAGACATGGTAGGGGTCACATTTGCTACCAAATGTAATGAAGTCCAAATATAGGCTCTTGTGTTATAACAAAATAGTTCACTTTCATTCTGTTACTACACTGGTTCTCCAATTCCCTCCCACAGGAAACTGTCCTGATGAGTGACTTCAATACTGACTGGCTCAACTGCTCCTCTCAGTACCCAACATCCCATATTAACCTACGTGGGTTCAATCAACTTATCACATCTCCTACAAGGACTGACAAATACTCCAAATGTTACTCTATCCTTGACTGGATTTTGGTTAACAACCCAACTCTATCATCACAATCAGGATGTCTTCCTGATGGTTTGAGTGACCATCTGTCAACCTTTCTTCTAAGAGCCCATATTCACCATACCAACCAAACTACCTACTGCTTAATCAGAAATAAAAAAATCTTCAACGCAAAGAGGCTCATCTCCACACTAAATAGCTGCAGCTGGGAATCTCTCAGACAACTACCTTTTGAAGATGCTGTTTACTCCAACACCACTTTCTTAGATATACTAAACTGCCACGCACTCTCTAAAACAATCAGAGTAAAAGCTAACTATGCATCCTGGCTAAGTGTTGAATGCAGATCCTTACTCAAGGCTAGAAACACGGCGTGAGAACAGTTTCACAAAAACAAAACCCAAATCGCAAGACAAATATTCTTAGAACTGTGAAATAAATCTAAGAAACCAGTAAAAATCAGATAAAATCAACTACTACCACAATATCCAGAAAAAACACCACGATAACCTGCAAAAATTCTGGGCTGCGGTTAATAATATACTTCTACCAGGTAAATCGGCTACTCCCACTCTAACATCAACCAACAATTCTGATAATATAGCAACCCAATTCAATAAATATTTTACAGAAACTATCCAAACCCTAGCTAATTCTCAGACTATCTCCAACAACCCTACCCCTTTCACAGTCCAACACAGCACCAACTCCCAAAACAGCAACAAGCACTTTACATTACACCCAGTGTCTGATGATACCATAAAAAACTACTAAAAAACTGAAACCAACCACCCTAGCCGCAGGCAACCTCCCAACAGACTTTCTGCAAATAATAGCAGACGCTATAGCATACCCAGTAGCGATATTCATAAACAGATCAATATCAGAGAGCCTAGTTCCTGATATTTGGAAAATCTCCCACATTATACCTTTACACAAGGGAGGTAGTTCTACCGAACTTCGTAATTACTGGCCAATCACCATCCTGTCACCCTTACCTTAAATACTAGAGAGGATTATATATACCCAATTCATGAACTACCTTCACACACATAAACTATTATCAAACATTCAACAAGGTTTTCATCCCTTACACAGCACTACAACAGCCCTAATGTCCTTCACTAACACAGTGAACCACTACAGAAATAATGGACAATTTGAATCTACCACATTTTTAGACTTGTCCAAAGCCTTTGATATGGTCAATCACAACAAACTCATTAATGTCCTCTCCAACCTAAACCTTAGTAATGCCTCTATCACATGGTTTCAAAGCTACTTATCAGGATGACAGCAGGCCGTCGAATGTCAACACCACCTTTCCCCTCTTCTCCCTGTTACCTCAGGGGTTCTATAAGACTCCATCCTTGGACATAGAATAGGTGTCTAAAATCTTACCATAACCATAGATGTCCTTCTCTTCCATGTTGCAGTATTCTTACTGTGGGGTCCTTCACCTCAGGTGACCCAAACGTCAGCTCCTATACAAAAGCTTTCAACCTGGTTGATGTTTGTGCGTGGGACATCACGTATAGGGCCATAAACCAGGGACCTTAAATGTGACGTCTGCATGCACAGACCACAGACCTCAGAAGTAACTGCCCAGTCGGACAGTTGCCTAGTAGATGCCAAAAGATGTCCTTCAGACTACTGGAATGCTACAGACTGTCATAAAATGACCCTAGTGCCAGTAGGGGCTATATGAGGGCCCCTAGACCTGTAAATATGAAAATAGGGGGTCAGGAGGGAGGGAAGGAATACTGCAACATGGAAGAGAAGGACATCTATGGTTATTGTAAGATTTTTACACAACTATTCTATGCCCTTCTATTCTCATGTTGCAGTATTTTTACTGTGGGAGAGTACCACAGCTCAGGAAGGAGGAAGGGTGGAGGTAGAGGTAGCGGATTGCAGAAATCCTTGCAGGATTGCCCTTGTGAAACCTGCTCTGGTTCTGCAGATATGGTCCAGTCTGTTATGTTTGGTGAAGGTATGTACACTGGACCAGGTGGCTGCTTCAAGGATGGTAACTGTGTCTAGGCCTTTGATGAGGGCTTTGGAAGAAACTACTACTCTAGAAGAATAATCCCTGATCCCCTTATTCAGCTGTTTTTAGTAGTATGAGTAGCAGAAACAGATGGTTTTCCTGCTACAACACAAACTAGTCTGTTTGGAGACTGCCTTGCCCAAGGCTCTGGGATGGCAGGAAACAAAGAGTTGATTTGATTTTCTGATGGACTTGGGGAGGTTCAGTGTGAAACCTAGTATCTGAAGCAGGGACATAGAGAACTGAAGATGATTTTTGAGGGTCTCTTCTTTTTCTGCAAGAATCAAAATATGATCTCGGTAGGGACAGATCTGTATGCCCTTGGTCCTACAGAAGGCTATGGCGGGAACTAGGCATTTGGCGAAAACCCTTGGTACAGTGGACAAACTAAAGGGCAGGGCAGCAAATTGAAAATAAGAGCAAGACCCAGCAAAGCATGAGTACTTATTGTGGTCTGGGTGTATGGGGATGTGGAGGTAAGCCTCCTTCAGGTTCAAAGTGGCCATGAATGCTTGTGGTGGCAATAGTGGAAACAGGGTTTGTAGGGACAGCATTCTGAAAGAGGGGACTTTTAGAAAAAGATTTAAAACAGATAAATCCAGGATTGGTCTCCATGGTCCATCCTTTTTTGGAACTAAGAAAAGTCTGGAGTAAAAACCTTTTCCTTCTTGTCCTAGTGGGATAGGTTCTATGGTGCCTTGTGCCCATAGATCCTGGATAATGTAGGGAATTAGGTGAAGCTGATTTTTGGGTGGGAAAGGAATGCCCTGTGGGATGGGTCTTTCCTGCCAGGATAGGAAATACCCTTTTTCCACTATTGCCAGCACTCAGTGGTCTGTGGTGATTTCTTTCCAGACGGGCAGACAGTGAGAGACGGAAAGATGGGGGGCGGGGGAGGTGGGCAAGGCAGTCATGCATTGTTACCATTATTTCTGTCCTGAAAGGACTGTCTTTGGGCTGACTGAGAAGAGGTAGTCCTTGAAGAAGGTTGCCTCCTAGTCCATTTCCTATGCCCACTAGAGGAAGGGGTGGTCATAGAAGGGGCCCTTTTGACATAGGATGTCTTAGCAGGATAATTTATATTGTACTCAGATAGGGGAGAGACCAGCGGGTGTTTAATATCCTGCAGCTCTTTGCTCTTCTCCCGTAGATTTATAAATAGCTCTGCAGATTGCTTACCAAACAGGTTGTTATCAAGAGGAGCATCTGGGATTCTGGACTTAAGATCTTCTGCCACTGGTTGGAGCCTAAGCCAGGAGTATCTATGCAGAACTGATGCAGTTGCAGCTGATCTAGCAGAGACCTCTGCTGCATTATAACTGCATCTAATGGAGTGAATGGCCACTTGGGACGCAAGGGTTAGCTTAGATGCTACTTCAGTTTTGTTAGGGGAGTCAGGCAGGGAGTTCAGAAGTGTAGAGGCTTCGGATTCAAAGTCCAAGGTATATCTTACCATATGTGTTTGGTAGTTAATTGCTCTGAAGGCCAGGGTGAAGGGAATGTAAGTCTTCTTGCCCAGCCTACCCATAATTTTACTCTCTTTATCTGAAGGTAAAAGAGACGATGAAGGCAGTAATCTAGATTGTCTATCTGGGGCCACAGCTATAACAGCAGGGTCCACCAAGGGGGCTTTTACTAGGAATTTGTGGTCATCAGGCAAATTATAGAAATGGTCTGGTATATTTGGGGCAGGTGGCTGACAGTCAGGGTTCTTAGAGCAGGAAGCAAATGCATCAAGGTATGAAGGAATCACTGCAGGAATGGCTGATGGGGAGGGTGATTCAACCTGCAACAACTCAAAAGTATCTTGTTTAAGTTTCTGTCATCTGGGAAGTATCCCATTTGAAGTATTATTTCATCCTAGTGATGGTTTCACCAAATGCTATGTCCTCTGGAGGGGAATCTTCTTCAACAAAATCCTCATCTGGAGAATAACGTTCCAGGGAGGAGGCTATCTGTGATGAATAGGTGATAGACTCCTCTGAGCAAGAGGAGAGGGCCTCTTCATCTTATTTCCTGGGGAATAGAGGGTAGGAGTGAAGCAGAAGAAGTAGGCCTTGGGCTGAGCACTGGAATAGAAGGGGCTGAGGAGGGTGTAGGCCTAAGGGCCATGAAGGCCTGCATCAGGGACTAAGTAAAGGACTGCCAGTCCAGTTGTCCTTCAGGGGGGTAGATAAATGCTTAGTTTTTTGTTTTCTTTTTAAAGGAGTAGTTTTGGGAGACACTGTAGGCCTTGATTCTGAGGCCTCAGCAAAGGAAGGAAATTCAGATTCCTGAGATCCAGAACGGCGTCTGGTAGAACCTTGTTCCCCCTCAACATTGTGAATAACCAACATCTGAGACATCTCTGCAGACGTGCCGGCCGGCGCTTCGGATACGGGTACCTCAAAGGGAGCCATAGAAGCAGACGGCTTTAGTGGACGTCCCTCCACCCCTACACTGGCAGTTGGTGGGGCATTCAACGACTGAGAGGCAGTGGTGGTAGGCTGTGAAACTTTGGCCTTTTGCTTTGGTGGTTCTATCGGTCCATCCTATTCCAGATCCATCCTAAGGGCTAGTGTCTTAAACCTTTGATATCCTACATACAGGTTAAGGGCAGCCAAGTGGCTTCTAAGAGTTTTAGGGATGAAGGATTGGCAGATGGCGCAGGAGGTATGTTCGTGTTCCAGGCCTAGACAAAAGAAGCAATGGTCATGGGTGTCCTTATGTGGAATTTGACATCCACATTGGCATCTACCCTTCTTAATGGACATTGGCTAACCAGTAAACCAAGCTCAAGTAAGTAGTATAAGTAAGAAATCCCCAATGGGGTGCTTAGTTTTGGAAGTCTTGATAAAGAGGAACGATGCAATTGATTTGACATTAGACTGTGGCATAAAAGTTCTGAGGTCTGTGCGTGCAGACTTCACATTTAAGGTCTCTGGTTTATGGCCTTAAATGTGATGTCCCATGCACCAACATCAACCAGGCTGAAAGTTTTTGTATAGGAGCTGACGTTCAGGTCACCTGAGGTGGAGGATCTCACAGTAAGAATACTGCAATATGAGAATAGACGGGCATCTACTTTTCTCTTGCTTCACCAGCCAGCTCCACACTGCCACACTCCATACAATATGCAGATGACTCTACTGTAATATGCACAGCCTCCTCCCTACAAGACCTCCACACCATAACCCAAGATTCCTTTCTATCTGTGGAATTATGGCTCACTAACTCCCAACTCATTCTAAACTCCAACAAAACAAAGCTCCTTCTCTTCTACCCAACAAGATCCCCCTCATCTTCCCCATCTTTCAATATCCTATCCAAAAATAAAACTATTATCACCCCAACAACTCATACCAAACTGCTAGGAGTAGAAACTGAGAACAACTTGAAATTTGATATTCATATAGCTCAAACCATTAAGAAGGTCCACAAGAAACTAGGTCTTCTATACAGCCTAGCCTTTTTTTTGGCTTACGCACCCCCTTACATGAAAAATATACAGAAACAAACAATTTTTTCAAAAAACACAAAAGCTACTATTGCTCGCACACACCTCTTATCAACTCTCCTATATGCCTCCCCAATTCTAACCAACCTCCGCATAACTGGCCTTACCAAACCTGAATCTTGTTACAATAAAACTGCCAAGTTTGCCACTGATGCCTCATACAGGACACATCACTGTACAGCTCTTAATAGAATGGCTAGAACTTCCTCAACTGCTACACTTTAATCAATTAACTTTTGTCCGCAAGGTACTGCATCAACCAGGTAAAACCCCTGCTCTCCAAAGGGTTATACAACCATACATCACTTCTAGATCCCTCCATTCTAATAACAAACTCCCGCTACACACCACCAAAGCAAATAATTCATCTGGAGAATCACTCTTGTCAAACTACATTCCTAAAACATGGAATAATCTGCGTAACCAAATTACCTCCAGCTACTCTATAACACAATTTAAATAACACCAATTCCCACTTGAAAGACACCTGGCTCTGCTCTTGCAATTGTCCTAGATAGGCCTTTAACTCAGCCTCTTTAACTAATTACTGCTCTCTGACTGCTATCCTACAGCAACATCTGTCCTCATCTGTACATACACTAGTTTCTCTTTTTCATTTATGATTGATGTGTGATGTACATATTCATGTATGATGTGCGATGTAAACATTTATTTCCAAAGAATTGTATTTATCATCCTGTAACTGTCACTTATGAGCATGTTTGTGCTACCAACTATGCTAGTCAACTTTTGCAATGTGTGCATTTTTTTATAACTGGAGCTTTTCTCCCTGGGCCTCCGATGAAAAAGGACCTGTGTAAAATAAATAAAAAATACAGTACTGCCAGTGTATTAAACAGAATAAAGATAAAGCTGTTACTGTAGAGCATAATTTAGCAACTAGTCTCTCATACGTTCCTTTGCTTGTAAAGTAAACTAAGGTGAAAACAAAACAATCTCTTATACATCACATAGCAAACAACAACTTGATCTGACTCACCAGAAGGAAATTAATGTTTTCTTTTTAACAGCAAAAAAAACGAGTCCTTGAAATAAGAAGTTATGTACTCACCATAATGTTCCATGTTTGTTGTCCATGATCTCGCCTTCATTCTTGCTGTTGTAAGCTTGAGAGCTTCCACTGACTCGAGGCTATACCTTATCTCATGATGCCTAGGGAAGATAACCCAGATCTTGTTTGCAGATTAGTAACACATTAGAAACCGTACAGTAAAAACAAAGGTAACAATTCTTAGCCTATGACTGATGAGGCCAGAAGGGAAGCAGAGAACCTTTTACACCAATAAAAATTTCCTCTCGATCCTCCAGGAGCGAAGGTTGGGGGAAGGAGGGTGGGACGCAAGAATGAAGGTATAATCATGGACAACAAACATGGAATGTTATGGTGAGTACATAACTCTTAATGTTATGTTGTCCTATCTCGCCTTCATTCTTGCTGGTTGGGACAGCGTCCCCAGCACCTTCTTTCCCTGGTGGCTCAAGGGAATACGTTCTTCAGAACAGTGAATCAAAGGAAGCCCTGCTCTGGGAGTCCACATCTGCTTTGTAATGAGTGATGAAGGTATGAGGATTGACCCATGTGGCTGGTGCACAAATTGACTCCCATAGGTAATTTGGCCTGAAAGGTGGTCAAAGTTGACATAGCTCTTGTTGAGGGGCCCCTAATCTTTCCTGGCAATTGTTTATGTTGAGAATTATATGCATAGGTAATAGTATCAGAAAGCCATTTTGATATGGTAACTCTAGAAACTGGTACACCTTTTCTGTTTCTGAGAAGGAGATGAATAGCTGGTCAGATTTTCTAAACTCCTTTGTTCTATGCAAGTAGAACCGTAACTGTCTGTGGATGTCCAACTGGTGTAGTTTATATTCTGTCCTGTTGCCATAGTTTGGAAAGAAGACAGGCAGGTCAATGGACTGATCCAAATTGGTCTCAGAACATACTCTGGGAAGGAATGAAGGATTCATTCTAAGAGAAACTCTGCCTTTGTGAAAAACTACATAGGGAGGGTGAATGGACAGAGCTCTGAGCTCTGAAACCCTCCTAGCTGAAGTAATGGCTGTTAAAAAGACTGTTTTCCAGGTCAGAAATTTTAGTTTGCAAGAGGAGGCTGGTTCGTAAGGTGGTAGAATTAGAGTAGTCAGTACCAAATTGAGATCCCAAGGAGGTGGTGGTTCTCTTATTGGGGGCCTTAGTAGAAAAGTACCCCTCAGGAAGGCTTTGCACAATCTGTGAGACATTATTTTTGATCCCATGTCTCCTATGTGGTAGTTAGATATGGCGGCTAATTGTACTCGTATGGTAGCTGCTGCAGCACCTTCACTGAAAATCTCTGCTAAGAAATTTAAAATTTTATTACAGGGGCTGTAAAGGGGTCTATGTGATTCTTGGAAGCCCAACAAGAAAACCTTTTCCATTTGCTAGCATACGGTTTTCTAGTTGTGTTGTCTTGTGAGAAGAAACCAGAATGTGGCGCACTGCAGGGCATATGTCTGGAAGTCTGGCTAAGACTGAAAGTGGAGAAAATGGAGTGTTCCTGACTGATGAGTCAGAAGATCTGGCACCGGGTCCAGAATCCAAGGCTCCTCTTGGAGATGGGGCCATAGGAAGGGGAACCAGATTTGGCAAAGCCAGTACAGAGCAATGAGAATTAACCTGCAGCTCAACGAATGGGCTTTCTGTAGAATTTTGGGGATTAGAGGGAATGGAGGAAGGCATAAAGAAGTCTCAGGGGCCAATCATGAACTAGTGCATCCCTTGGTGACTGCCCTGGAGGGGGGAATTAGCGGAGGGTAGCTGCTGCATTTGGTGTTCATGGACGTGGCAAAGAGGTCGCAGCAAGGCTGACCCCACTTGTGAAAAATTTGGTTTGCAATTTCCTGTTTCAGGGACCACTCGTGAGGCATCAGAATTGCTCTGCTTAATTTGTCTGCTATCACGTTGGATTTCCCCGGAATGTGTGTTGCAGTCAGAAAGCATTGAGAAGATATTGCCCATTGCCATACTCTCTGAGCCTCTCGACACAGGGGGTAAGATCTGGTTCTGCCTTGTTTGTTGATGTACCACACTACTGACATATTGTCTGTCTGTACTGCAATCATACCTGGTGGAAGACAGTTCCAGAATGCCTGCAAAGCTAGAAGCACTGCTCTCATCTCTAGGACATTGTTTAAATGGTACTCATGTTCCTGCCAAATTCCTTGGACGGTCTTCCCCAGATAATGCTCCCCCCCCACCCTATCTGGGAAGCATCCATGGTCACTGTAACTACTGGTTGGGGGAAGAGTGAATGGACTACCTAGAGTCACCTGTGTGGATTGAAGCCACCAGTGTAAATCTCTCTTGCAGGAGTCTGTGGTGATCTTGTGGGACATGGGCAACTCCTGCATGGACCATTGAGCAAAGAGTAGCCACTGTAGGACTCTGATATGTAGAAGTGCCAGAGGTACTAGTGTTATAGCAGTCACCATAGTGCCTAAGAGCTTTAGAATAAACTTTGCCTGCACTTTTTTCTTCAAGAGCAAGATGGACACTTGACGGCACAGTGTCTGTAACCCTGTCGCGAGGCAATTTTGCTTCCATGTCTTTTGTGTTTAAATATGCTCCTATGTATGTAATATGCTGTGATGGCAACAAGGCAGATTTTCTGAAATTTCTTGTAATGCCTAGTTCCAAGCATAGATGGATGGTGGTGTCTCTTGCCTTGGTTAGCAGATGCTCGGTGGTGGCGGTCAGGAGCCAGTCATCTAAGTATGGAAACACCCAGAATCCTAGATGCCTCAAGTGAGCCGTGACTACTGCCATACATTTGGTAAACATTCTAGGGGCTGTTGTGAAGTCAAAGGGCAGAACTCTGAATTGGTAATGGCTGGCTCCCAGCCGGAAGCTCAGATATCTCCTGGATCACCTGTCCATTTGCATATGGTAATACGCATCCTGAAGACTGATTGAGCACATCCAATTGTCTTGTCCCAGAAAGGGGAGTAAAGACTGCAGTGTCACCATCTGGTACTTTGATTTTTTTTACTGATGTGTTCAGCTTGCTGAGATGTAAGATGGGTGTCCAGTCCCCTGTTTTCTTTGGAACTAAAAAGAACCTTGAGTAAGGTCCAGATCTGATTTGGTCTGCGGGAACTTCTTGGATGGCTCTTTCTTAGCAACCTTTGCATCTCTAGGGTTGCTTGATCCCTTTGACAGGGGTGAATGTCTGGGACTGATCTTTTTATTCATGGGGTGGGGTGGAGAATGGTATTTTGTATGCCCCGGAAATTATCGAATATACCCATTTGTCTTGAGTGATGTTCAGCTAGGCTTTTAGGTACAGTGACAGCCTGCCCCTGACTGCCTCCAGAGGTGGGCAGGCGGGCCTCCATTCTGGAGCACTGGAAGGGTCTGCCAGAGAACGTATTTCTGTCGCCCTGATTTTGGAGACCCCCTCTGCTGCGAGGTTGGCATCTTCCATTGTTACTTCCCCCTCTGTCCCTGGGTGAAATGTCACCACGTGCATCCAGCGAAGCTTTTTGGGATTTACAGAACCACATTTTCCTGCCCTTGTGGCCTTTTGGATAAGGCCGGGTATGGATGGAAAAACGTACTCCCACACCAGACAGAGTTTTACCTTCTTGCTCGCACCTGGTCAGATTCTCTTTCACTTTTGGCCAGAACAAGGACGAGTCATCAAAACAGGCACTTATAAAGGAAGACTTGAAGGGTTCAGCAAACTCGCAATGGCGCATTCAGGAATGTCTCCTCAGAGCTACTCCTCTGCCTGCTGCCCTACTCACTCCATTGGCTGCATACGAGATGAGCCTCATGGAGGAGTTGACTACACAACTTAAGGTAGCGAGCTGACAGGTCACCTTATCTGACACCCCCACAGCTGTAGAACCTTGGAGGGTATCTTCTAGCTCTTTCAGAAGATCCCTTTGTAGTCTGTTAAAGTGGATTAAATAGTTCAATGACCTGAATGTAAAGGCCGCTGACGAGAACATATGCTTCCCATATCTGTCCATCGTTCGAGATTCCTTATTCGGTGGATGGACAGATGAAGAAGTCTCAGATAACTCCTTTTTGGTGGCCACCGCCACCACCATAGCATCTACTGGGACACCTTTGGTTAAGAACTCCTTATTTGAAGGGGCAGTTATGAATTTGTTGGGCCTCCTCGGAACAGGTTTCATGGATTCTGGAGAGCCCCACACCTTTCGACTGACTACACCAAGGGGCCACCCAAGAGGTGGAGGGTCGAGATCTAAATGCCTCCAGGTATACGGACTCATCCTCAGAAGGGGTAAGGATCTTCCAGCCACATCTCTGTTTCAGGATCTCTAGGATGTCTGAGAAGGAGACATTTTCAGAGGGTGATCGTGGGGACCCTTCTGAATCCTCTAGATCTGTATCAGAAGTGACAGACTCCTGAGGGGAGTCTAGATGTTTCCTCCTGCAAGTTCTCTTCTGAGGGATCTCTCTGGAGGGCTCCTCTGGGGAGGTTTCAGAAGACAGTGACTCACCCAATGGGGCATCTTCGGGCACTGGTTCTCTACTCCTGGGGAGGAGGGATGGTACAGAGGCAGACACCGGCACTTTTGAGGGAAGAGTGCCTGGATCTGAGGATGGAGCTGCCAGGGGTGACAGCACACTCCTCATCACCTTGAAGGCACCACGACCCAGGCCCGAGGGAGCCTCCAACTCCGAAGAACCAGGAGACTTCTCCCGTACCAAGTAGGTGGGTTTTGAGGCTGATGTAGGCGCTGAGCTCACCCGCGCCAAGGATCCAAGAGGTAGATTCGGATCCAACAAGGGTCCGATCCGATGTTCCTCCCTGGACTCGACAGGGGAGCATTGGCTCCCAGACCCCTTGACAGAAGATGGTACCGAAGAGGTCGGAGCAGAAGTCGGGGCTGAAAACCCAGGGGTGAGTCTCGGACCCGATGGTTCCACCATAAAGACGTCCAAATATTCCGGCTCCAAAACTACTTGGGTTGGAGGAGGAATAGCAGAAGGGGGAGGAAGAGAAGTCTGTTCTAAATCCTTTTGGGCTGGAGTCAAAAGGATCTTGGCTAGCACCGGAGTCCAAAGCCTCTTGACCACTCACTCCACATCATCATCCTATAGAGTCCTGGATAATCGAGAGGACGGGGCCAATGATTTTATGCTACCAGCCACAAACTGTAAGATGGGTGACTGGGGGACTGGCGGACTGAGGATATCGGCTCTAAGGTTGAGGACCGACTCCGTACATGAATCCTGGTCGGTTCCAGCAATATTGGTGGAACCAAAGGAGCAGTTTTCTTGGGCCCAAGAGCCTTTGGGTCTGAAGTTGAATCCTTTGAGGGTTTCTTAGCCAGCTGAGAGGCAAGAGCTGGGGAAGAAGCCCTTTTTGTAGATTTGTCTGATTTTGGTGAGTGGGATGATTTTGAAGAGGTCTGGTTCCCTTCAAGAGCCTCAGCAAATGGAAGCAGTCCCTTAGCCATCAGTTTGTTTCAGCATTCCTGCAGAACCCTGGAACTGAAACCATGACATACTGAACATGAGTCTTGGAGGTGCATCACACCTAAACAGTAGACGCAACTAGTGTGTTTGTCCATTAAGGCCATTTTCTGAGTGCAGGAGTCGCATTTTTTGAAGACAGACTGTGTCACTTCTCTGCCTTCCTTGGACATAGTAACAACCAAACAACAACCACAACAATATTGTCCAGAAAATATGCAAAAGACAGACAGTAATACTAGCAAAAAAATATCAAGCTATCAAACACCACACTAAAAAGATAATTATCTAGCTTCTACTCAACTTTTTTTTTAAAACATTAAAGCAGGGAGAAATGGGACTATAGGAGAGGTTTCTGACTAAAACTACGATCCCCTTTAGCCAGAGGAGACTCAAACGACGATACCTCTAGGAAAAATGTGAAAGGAAGGAAAAAGTTGTCTCCTAATTTAAATGGACAGAACAGAAAGAAAGACAAACCCTCTAACTCAAACGGGTACATTAAGATTTAAGATTTAGAGTTTGAAAGGACAGGACAGAGAGATTTAGGCCTAGCGAAAGCGACACAATCAAGAAAAACTTAGGGATTCACTACCACGAAACCTAAAACACAGTCAACTAGTAAAACAGAATAATACATATACAAAATATTTTGAAATAGACTAATAATAAACCAATAATATCCAAAAAAAAAGAAGTTCACTTAGCCAGAGCCTAGTGAGAAGCACCCGATCTAGTTTAGTGGCAAACGAGATCTGGGTTTTCTTCCCTAGGCATCATGGGATAGGGTATAGCCTCGAGCCAGTGGAAGCTCTTGTGCTCTAGTAATAGGCCAAGTCAGAACCGATGCTCGGTTCTGAACCCAACCAGAAAAAATGAAGGTGAGATAGGACAACATAACATCAGCAGTTTCATATTAACAACAAAATGACGAGTTACAGAAAATTTTATCACAACTAAAGTTCCAACCAGGGGGCAGGAATGCACAGTGATGGTAGTTTGATCAGCTGATAGATCCCAAATTGTGGTAAAGGTTCTCTGTCAGCACTTTTAACATGCAGGGCTTGTCTCCACTTGAGTCTGTGTATGAGGATTGGAGTGTTCTTACTGTGGTCAGGAAGTGAGGGACTATTTAAGTCAAAACAGAATTGTGCCAGTGAACTCACATAAAGGGAAAGGGCAAAATGGTGGGTGTGAAGCAACATGTGGAGGAGGCAAAGACTTTCAACAGGCTATTTCTGCAATGACATCAAGGGTGCAGGTGGTGTTCTGAGACACCATGGGTTTGACAGCTACCTGCTTGAAACAGGATGTACAGTTGCAACACCTTTCACAGCTCCTGGAGAGGCAACAGGCAGGAGTTAATAGTGCAGTGCGAAATAACGGGGTTGGATAGTTCACAGATAGGTGAGCTTCAAGCCAAAGATCTGGAAATGGAAGTAAAACTGGTTGACTTGAGGAACAAGAGGAGGTGTACTGATCTCAGTTTTAAAGAGATACTGGAGAGGAAGAAAGACAGCAATCCTCTTACCTTCATTTCAGAAGAGCTCAGTAGACTGCTGTAAATGAACAACACCTTAAAGATCAAGAGGACACACAGGATCACGATGAAGGCCAGACCAGCTAACATGCTACAGCACTTCATTGCCTGCTTCTTAAATTATCTGGACATGAAACACATTCTGTGTAAATGCAGGGAAAAGAGAGCAAGGCTGTTGATCTCAGGGGCTGAAGTATGAGTGGCACCTGATTACAGTAATGCCTTCTTCCAGGCTCAAGGGAGTTGAAGCATTGTGCCAAATGAGGTTTCCTGCTTCCCTACATGTTAGATATGGAGGGTAAGAGGCAATGCTTGAGCTTCCAGACAATGTGGAACATACATTCATATCACTGAGATGAGAGTTTCATCCTTTTCTTCTGGCACCTGAGATGTGGGGATGGAGACTAGGAGTACATAGAAAGAAGAGAAGAGACCTGCTAGACCAATTTCATACTCATCTGGCAGGTCACCACCAGGAAGGAAGCAAAAAGCTCAAACCTTATCCCCCCACCCCCAAGGAAGAGAGACAGCAAAGCAGCTTCTGCTTTAGCACAATTTTTTATTAGTAATAAATCTGCTCCAGTGGCAGTTCAGTTTGAGGAAACACCTAATGATTGTTTTATACCTTATCCCTCCCCAGAACTGTTGGACTTGTTGGAGTCATAGGATAAAGCAACAGTTTTGCACACTGTTTTTTGCCACAAATGGGTCAATACCACCCTGAGAACTTGAACAATAAGTTTTGCTGACAATATTTCTCCTGCTGTAAATGTAACAGCATATGAAATGTGTCATGCTAGACTGGGTTCAAACTCTCCTGTTTTTATACTTGTCTGAAGGATTTTTCTTTCAGTGACAATGGACTTGAAGGGATTTTAAATCCCTTGATTGTACTGGCAAGTTAGTAATTTTAACTCTTCATGCTTAATGTACTCCTTATGTCACCCAATTACTGTGGTTATTGTTAACTGTGTAATGGGAAGTGACTGCTTGAACAATTTCATCTTATTTATACTACTGTGTAATGCTCTGGTAATGTTTATGACGTTGTTTATAAAGTAACCATTTCTGATGGGAGCCTGTCATGTGACATTTGGTCAGTTTAGTACTCCTGGAGGGTTTCTTCAAGCGGCAAAAGGCATGGTACAGGGATAAGCCAATTGGCGGTTGCTCTCTCCCTAGCTAAAGTTTGGAGGTTATTGGTGGGAATTTGTAGGCCAGGAAGGACTTGCTATTCCCTGTTTTGAGGTGGCAAGGAGGAGGCACGGTCCATAATACTGGCAGGTAGTGGTTTCTACAGCTCTCAAACAACAAACTTGAGTTAACTTTTAGAATAAATTGAGAGAGACAGAGTTTTTATTCAGGAAACAAAACTTTAACATATATATGTGCATGCATTCTTGAAGATGTGGAAGGCTTCAGGGGAGTATAGTTATGTGAAAACAATACAAAAAGAAGTAGCTATTCCCATTTGTAGGTCATTAAATTGGGCTGAAGAAGATGGGCACATGGAAGCATCTGGAAGATGGTCCCTAAGTAAGACAGATCTTGCAGGGCTGCACTTGTACTTTGGTTCATTTTATAGGCCAAATAAGGATGATCACAGTGTCTTAACATACTTTAAGGAGTTGCTGTTTGATTTATCAAGACTATAGTCTATAGTGTTTATTGTGAGAACATTTCAATACAACACTAGACCCTATGCTGGATGAGGTACCAAAAGGGAAGAACAGGTTACTAAAAGTGTCAAGGGGTTCCAAGAATTTATTAAGTACTTCATGCTGGTAGATATTTGGAGGGCTCTCCATCCTGATGAGAATAATTTTAAATATCTTAAGCATGTCAGTGGGTCAGACAGTCACTTCGATTACTTGCTGATTAGCTCCCATAACTTCAATGGGGTGCTGTACATGGATAACAACTCTACATCTCTGTCCAACCACAGTTATATTAAGGTGGGCATCATTTACTTGGGTTCTGTTATCTCATAGTGCCATGGATGACTGATGCCATACTGCTTAAGAGGGTAGACTCAAAGAAGGCAATGAAAGAAGTTGTCATTGGAAAATTCTGACATGGTAAAATAGGGGTAAGATTTTGACCTATGAGAATAGGACCACATTTAAACAAATCCTCTCAGATAGAGAAAAGGTCCTCAGAAAGGAAATGGTGACTGGAAAATACAAGAATGGTTCAGCAATTACAGCATCAAATTTAGGGGTTAGAACAAGACTTTAAGAGACCCAAGTTGAATAAGAGATCAGTGAATCAACGGATAGCAATAAACAAAGGGAGTGCAGACAGCTTCATTATCTTATGTCCCCCAGTTATGGAAAAATCTACTATTACTCCATTACACAAAGGTGGAAACTCTCATGATCTCAACAAAGGGAGTGCAGACAGCTTCATTATCTTATGTCCCCCAGTTATGGAAAAATCTATTATTACTCCATTACACAAAGGTGGAAACTCTCATGATCTCTCTATCACCCTATCTCAATACTTTCTCCACTATCAAAAATCTTAGAAAAATGTGTTCACACACAGCTACTTAAACACCTCTCTGATAATACTCTTCTGTCTCTCACCCAACATGGCTTCCATCCAGGGCACAGTACTATCACCGCCCTACTCTCATTCTCTGATACTGTTAACAAGGCCATAGATGCTGGTCCCCCTACTTCAGTAATCCTACTGGATCTCTCCAAAGCCTTCGATACAGTTTCGCATACTAAACTATTAATCCAGCTATCAAAATTAGGATGCTCCCTTACAACTCTTAACTGGTTTACCTCTTATCTAAACAACAGGCAGCAATCAGTAACATGGCATAATATCCAATCCGATTACCAAGCAAACACATAGAAGTCGCACAAGGATCCATTTTAGGGCCACTACTCTTTAATACCTTCATCAATGACCTCCACAAAGCCCCCAAATACAAAATATTATCCAGTACGCAGATGACTCTATGCTAATATCTACCTTCAACAATTTCTCAGACCTCCTTACAGTTACTCAAAAGGCTTTTTCAGTTGAATCCTGGCTAAATAATGCTCAACTCCTGTTAAACCCCCAAAAAGCAAAACTTTTACTTTTTTCCACAAAATCATCAGATATAGACTTCAAAATCTGTTCTAAGGATGGTACAGAAATTGAAATAGTGAAAACAGCTAAATTGCTAGGCATAACAACAGATGATAAACTCAATTTTGAGCCTCATATACTGAATGCAATAAAAAAAAACATACTTTAAACTAGGCAAACTTTACCTGGACAACCACACCAAAACAAAACTTGCCAGTACCTTACTTATCCCCTCCCTTCTGTATGGTAGTGCCATTTTTACAAACCTTAACTCAACCCTTACTAATAAACTGCAATCCTGCTATTATAAAATAGCCAAATACACCTCCAGAAAACCCTATCGTTCACATAATTTCCAAGCTATTGCAGAAATAAATTGGCTGGAGTTTCCCCACCATCTCTTCTATACCTAATTAACCTTAGCCCATAAATTAATCTTTAGACCCAATGACTGCCCAGCACTAAGCTCCATCCTACAAACATATACTCTTACATGAACACTAGAATGCTCAAGCAAACAGCTATTAGCCATAACAAAACCAAACAAAAGAGCTGGACAAAGTCTGTACTCCCATAGCATTGCCAAGATTTGGAATATCTTACCCCTCCCAAATAACTCAAACTGACTGCATAAAAACCTTTAAGTCAGCACTAAAATCCTACTACCTGAAGAACCCCTCCTGCCCCTGCCAAACAAACTGACCACCTTAAACAGTCCATCAAAAACTCTTGTATTATGCAATCAGTTGTATAACTCCATTTTTCTTTCTTTTTGTTCTATTTGTTACCTAACAATGCAATTTTCTTCTGTTAACTCTCACTACAGATGGTACTGATTCACATCTATACTGTCTAAATAAGTAACTTATAAGCCTGTACTTACTAAATGAGAACTCTGGTCCAAAATGTTGTACACATGCTCTCTTTTTATACATGAAATATTTTGATCTTGCTCATGTTAGATTCATTTATGTCAGATTCATTTTACTTGTAATACATGTGCAGCTTCTCTCCCCAGGCCTCCAGTTTAAATGGGTTTTTGACCCAGTGGACTTTCCTGGTTAACAAATGTCAATAAATAAAAATAAATAATTATAATCATTTTAATTAAAAATCAGTGGGAACTGCCCAGTAGGCAAAAGGAATTCTGTTAACTAATCTGCTGGCACATAAATTGTGAGAAAAAAGTAGAGAAATGCACACTGTGGCATTAATCGGTATATGCAATAAAATACACTGTTATGCTTACAGGATTGATGAGGAAGTTAAGGGGTTTTATGAAGCACTGGACGCAGCAAGACAATATACTGACAGGGATGGAGACAAGTTTTTAAGGGAGTCTTAAATTTCCCCAACTGACTGAAAATGAACTTGTTGCAATTAAATAAGCTTAGCAGCCAGGAAGAGATCTTGAATTCTGTTAAAAAATAAACTTCCAGGTGAAAAGGCCCAAGGGTTTGATAGTCTTCCAGCAGAATTTTATAAATCCTTCCTGGATTACTTTACTGCTTGAGACAAACAGTGGCACAGCCCGGACAGCTTTGTACGTATCATAGCAAGAGGTTTCCCAGTTCGATTCTCAGCTGGGGTGCTTTCTGTATGCAGACTGAATGTCCTCCCTGTGTTTGCATGGGTTTTCTTTGGGGACTTAGGTTTTCTCTGACAGTCCAAAGACATGCAGTAGGTGGACTCGAGACTCTTTATCTGGCCATAGGTGTGAGTGAGCATGTCAGAGTGTGGTGTGGAAAAACTACCATGGCAGGGCTACCTACCTGGCTGTGTAAACCTTGGCTCTAGATGATTGTCACTGCTGAAATGATACCCCAACACTATGAGCAAAAATGGGAAAAAGGGGTTGTGGGTGGATGGATGGATGTACAGGGAGGCAGAGAGACAAGGACAGTTGCCACTAATAAGTTGGTTGGCATCAGTAATCCTTCTTCCTAAGGGTGGAGATTTTAGACCATTCTCACTACTGCAGCTAGAAAGAAATATACATGCTAAAGCTTTTGGCTGGAAGGCTAGTACGCTGGAAAAAGTCCTTCCCAGACTACTTCATACCTTGCAGCAAAGATCTTTAACGGACAGGAAAGCTGGACTGGATCTTATCCACCTTTGGATGAACTTGACAACTCTGACTAGAAAGAAACTGAAGGATTTTCTAGTAGCAGACATTTTTATTGACCTGCATCGAGTACTTGACTCACTCCAGTGGTCCTTTTTGTGGGATACTATGAACGCTTTTAATTTCATGGGGATTTATTTTGAGGAGATATCAGTTAATGTCTAATAAGTGCCTGATGCAAGTGGTTAATAATGAGTCTGTTTTCTTCCCTATTAGCTTTTCAAGAGGGCCCCAACAGTGATGCATTCTCTATCCCATGCTGTTAATCTTAGACACTTAGATTTTAGTGATTGGGTCACACAGAATTGTCAACACTGGGGTTGCTCAGGTCACTCCAAAGGAACTAGTCTCTCCATCCTAGTTTGTGGGACATAATATTTTGCGGCTGGCAAACCCTGGGAGATTTTTTCCAGCAGTGATGCATGAGCTTGAAGGATTTGCTAATGTATCGTGTCTTCTTATAGACTACTCTTAAGGCAACATTATTCCTCTTGAACCAAGTAGGTCTGGAGCAGGCTACAACAATTCAAGATGGGTCTATTCCAATTTCTCTTTCACTGAAGTACACGGGAATCCAATAGAACTGAATATGAATCCCCTTGTTGGCATGCATGCAGATCAATTTTCACAGCTGAAAAGAGACAGTTAAGTAAATTTTCCATAACTATAGATATTCGAATGATCACTGCTGCAGCATCCTTAGCTATACGGGTTATATCCTGCCAAGGATATAAAGCTATCAATTTTCAAAGCTTTAGGGCACCTTCCACTCTACCAAACCATTAGCCAGTTTAAGCTGAGATTACTAAAAAGTCAGGTGTGGGTGCCAAGCACTTCAGGACTTTCATTCCAACAGAGACAGGCAGACCAAACCCTTGACAAGGGCAATATTAGGAAAAGAAAAAATAAAGGTCACACCATAGCAACAAATACACAGAAAATAAGGGGGGTGGCAGGAAGTAACGGCTACTGCAGCAGTGATCATTCGGACATCTACTGTTGTGATAAGTTTACTTATACAACTGTGCTGTGTTCATCATATGGATCAGTTCTGCAGCAGCTTTAGCGATATAGGTAGAGTATAATAGCTTATACTGAAAGGAGAAAGGATGAGGTTCTGGGAGCCCCCGAAGAAAGATCCTCACAAAATCTGTCCTACACCTTGAGAAGGAATCTAGTTTATACTGCTTCATAAAAGAGTGCAGAGGACCAAGTTGTTGCATCTAGGAAACTTCTAGAATCCAATCCTTTGGAAAAAGCCATGCATGAAGCCAAGGCCCTGGAAGAATGAGCCTTGAATCTGTCTGGAATTGCCTTGCGGTGGGTATAACAGAAGCTAACAGCATGAGATTACCACTTGAAAATAGCCTGTTTTGACACAGGTTGTCCATTTTTCTTACCTTCACTGGACAATTGATCAATGTTCCTTAAAAAAAATGTTCTGCCAAGATTGTACCTGAGCTGTCTGTGGAAATTCAAGGTGCAGAATAGCATTTCTACCTCAAATTTAGGTTCAGGAAATAAGAGAGAGAGAAGGATTGCTTAGCTTAAAGTAAACTTGGATATCACAGGCATAAATGACAGTGCCTAAAAGGTGTTAACATTTTGTAATCCATACTGTCAGCCACAGTAGTTTGGGGTCAGGCTGTATCACACACTCCTTCTCTTGTGTAAATAGTTCCAGTCTGTGAGAAATTATTGTTGTGTAAGTTGCACTTATCATAACAGTACATGTCTGAATTCCTCACTGCTACAGTAGCCACACCCTCCCTCCACTTTCCTTCTTGTATATCTAGTTACAGGATGTTACACATTCCCTGCAATGGAGCTCTTTTGAGTTTGTTCTCTAACTCTCAACGAGTGTGACCTAAGCCTTTTGAAGAAAAAAATGAAATTATTGGCTCACATTTAAAACAAATGTTCATATCTCTAGAACCATATGTGTTACTAGAAAACTGTAAAGGGCAAACTGTTCAGTACAAAACAACCTTTATAACAGTTGCATTCATTCAATTCTAGATCTTAAACAGGATTTTATAAGCCAAAAAAAAACCACAGCACGTATGAATTACATTATGTTGTATAATCAGCTTATGATAACTCAGTAGCCACTGAAGCAACACACACTGCCAGCAGCATTTTCTTCATATAGCTGTGAGCTTTCATATAGGGTTATGAAACTATGTCTACATCACTTCACTGCTGAGATATTTAGAGAAATGTGAAAATTATTACAATACAAATAAATAGCATACAAATAATATTTCTATCTGCACTTAGGGTTGCCAAATAATATTAAGGTTTGCCAGCCTTTGTGGCTAAAACTGGAGTAAGGTCACACCCCTCGCATCACCCATAACTCCACCCATTCCCACGCCCTCTCCCATCCATGCTCTGCCAATTTTGTGACACCACCGTGACATCAGCTGATGGGAATGCCTTCATTTTCTGTTCCTGATGCCTGCAGAGCCGTATGGTGAATAATCTACTCCTATTGGTGTATTGAGAATAGGGGCACAGTAAGCAATATTATCCTTACTTCATCATTAACACTCAGTACCAGATGGTACAATTTTTTCCACCACACACACACAGACACAGACACAGACACAGACACACACACACACACACACACACACACACACACACACACACACACACACACACACACACAACAAAATACATGAGTACAACAGATTTCTTTCACAAGATTTTTCGCTACATAATCATGCATTAAATGCATATAGGGGGTCTCCCAAGTTCAGGGGAAAAAAATCACCAACTAGAAAGGATTACCAAGAAGTTAACATCAAATAAACATGAACTTACTCAAAGTTAAACGTGAACTTTGTATGCTATATGTAAATTTTGTTTTGAGGAATTTGTTGCTTTCCGTTTTAAATGCTCAAGTTAAAATTTACTTTTTTCACTTCTCAATTATGGAAAGTTTTCTTTTATGATTGGCTGGTTTTCACTCTTAAAGCAAAAAAAATGACTATTTTCGGTTATACTGATAGTGGAGAATGGCGCAAAGTGTTGCGTATTAGATACCAATGTAAACATGCCTTAATCTTATCCAAGTACTGGTTGGTATGAACTACGAATCACCTTTCATTTCAATTATTTTCTGGGTTTCTAAGGCTCAAATTTCTTTCTTTCTGAAGAAACACGTGCTCCACCTACTGCACGATAGGTAAAAATACACTTCACCTTGCTCATTTGAGGATTGCCACTTTTGCCTAAAGTAGGACTTTTTTGTTAAATGTGAAATGTTGCAGTAACAAAACACACCCACGGCCAATTCAAAGGACAGAACGTCACTTTTTTTGCCAAAATGAAAGTTTACACGTGTAGTATTTAAGTTGGTTATGCTATTTCTTATAGCATTTATTACACACATAGCTCTCAACCTTCTATCTCCAAAATGAGGAACACTACCTCTTATAATGTGGAACAAATGGGCAAAATGTGGAACACGTACTGACAGTACACTAACACCTTCAGCTAAGAAGCTCATAGGATGATTAAAATGTGATAGTTTTACTTACGGAATATTTTTTTTATGAATTAATGCAATTCATTTCTATTTACCATGGATATCTGTTAAAAATGTGCTAACCTTGATTGTGTGATAGACCCTTTGAATGTGGAACTTTGAGGAACATGAACTTTTAAAGACCCCAAATGAGGAACGTTCCTCATAATGAGGTACACTTGAGAGGTATGTTTATGCATTTCAAATACAAAATAATTGATTTATGTAATTATTAAAGAAACGTTAGGAAATATTTGTACTTTTCAAAATCTCATGAAATTTACCATTTTTTATGTTTTTTTAGCAGAACATAACTGCACAAAGAGGGACAGGTGGTAATCCTAGTTTAATCTGCGTCTCCGACAAATACGAGAAATATTGGCTTTAAAAAATACCACTAACATCTTTAGTAAACAGCCTCATAATAACTTGCAAGACAAATCTAACACGCACCCAAACAATGGGTAAATAAATGCAGTTCAGTGGTGCTGAAATACTGATTTCTATCAATTTTGAGCCACCAGATGTGTATGGTCACTACTTTAACCTACACTATTACATAGTTCCCATTATTAATCTCCCCACCCAATAAATAAACAAAATGTTACATTTCCAAAGAACATAGGAACTATACAATCTTTTGCATAGATATATACAATAGAGCAATAATATCTTTAGCTGCACACCTTCACCCTTACATTTATTATACACCACACACTTTTTAACACTCAAGTACTGTGCTAACCTCTGTAACACAAACAATACATAAGTGTTATCACTTTACTTTAATTACCTAAACTCAGTGTCAGTATAGAACAACTAAACACATACAACGCCCAACCTTTGATTATTCCTTCGCTCCAAAATTACGTTTTGTGACCTGAAATACCTCACTCATCTCTACAATAGCTCCCAGTCAGCATCACCTTAGCCACCTGCTCCATTACACATGAACCTGCGTCCAGCGCAGTGAACCGGTAAGCCAATGGGATGGCGAGATTCCCAACAATCTCCAAATATGGAGATATTCGCCCCATGCAACGGGTGCGGTGGCAGCGGCAGGTGGTACGTAAAACCTCTATAAGCACCGGAGAGGTGTGATAAGCTTTATTGAGTATACTGCAACATTACAGGCAACATCTTTTTGTTTTTCCTTGATCCCTACCTGTCTTGCAGGCCTAGAACATCAGCTAAATTGCTAGGCATAACAACAGATGATAAACTCACTTTTGAGCCTCATATACTGAATGCAATAAAAAAAAACATACTTTAAACTAGGCAAACTTTACCTGGACAACCACACCAAAACAAAACTTGCCAGTACCTTACTTATCCCCTCCCTTCTGTATGGTAGTACTATTTTTACAAGCCTTAACTCAACCCTTACTAATAAACTGCAATCCTGCTATTATAAAATAGCCAAATACACCTCCAGAAAACCCTATCGTTCACATAATTTCCAAGCTATTGCAGAAATAAATTGGCTGGAGTTTCCCCACCATCTCTTCTATACCTAATTAACCTTAGCCCATAAATTAATCTTTAGACCCAATGACTGCCCAGCACTAAGCTCCATCCTACAAACATATACTCTTACATGAACACTAGAATGCTCAAGCAAACAGCTATTAGCCATAACAAAACCAAACAAAAGAGCTGGACAAAGTCTGTACTCCCATAGCATTGCCAAGATTTGGAATACCTTACCCACTCCAAATAACTCAAACTGACTGCATAAAAACCTTTAAGTCAGCACTAAAATCCTACTACCTGAAGAACCCCTCCTGCCCCTGCCAAACAAACTGACCACCTTAAACAGTCCATCAAAAACTCTTGTATTATGCAATCAGTTGTATAACTCCATTTTCTTTTCTTTTTGTTCTATTTGTTACCTAACAATGCAATTTTCTTCTGTTAACTCTCACTACAGATGGTACTGATTCACATCTATACTGTCTAAATAAGTAACTTATAAGCCTGTACTTACTAAATGAGAACTCTGGTCCAAAATGTTGTACACATGTTCTCTTTTTATACATGAAATATTTTGATCTTGCTCATGTTAGATTCATTTATGTCAGATTCGTTTTACTTGTAATACATGTGCAGCTTCTCTCCCCAGGCCTCCAGTTTAAATGGGTTTTTGACCCAGTGGACTTTCCCGGTTAACAAATGTCAATAAATAAAAATAAATAATTATAATCATTTTAATTAAAAATCAGTGGGAACTGCCCAGTAGGCAAAAGGAATTCTGTTAACTAATCTGCTGGCACATAAATTGTGAGAAAAAAGTAGAGAAATGCACACTGTGGCATTAATCGGTATATGCAATAAAATACACTGTTATGCTTACAGGATTGATGAGGAAGTTAAGGGGTTTTATGAAGCACTGGACGCAGCAAGACAATATACTGACAGGGATGGAGACAAGTTTTTAAGGGAGTCTTAAATTTCCCCAACTGACTGAAAATGAACTTGTTGCAATTAAATAAGCTTAGCAGCCAGGAAGAGATCTTGAATTCTGTTAAAAAATAAACTTCCAGGTGAAAAGGCCCAAGGGTTTGATAGTCTTCCAGCAGAATTTTATAAATCCTTCCTGGATTACTTTACTGCGAGACAAACAGTGGCACAGCCCGGACAGCTTTGTACATATCATAGCAAGAGGTTTCCCAGTTCGATTCTCAGCTGGGGTACTTTCTGTATGCAGACTGAATGTCCTCCCTGTGTTTGCATGGGTTTTCTTTGGGGACTTAGGTTTTCTCTGACAGTCCAAAGACATGCAGTAGGTGGACTCGAGACTCTTAACTTGGCCATAGGTGTGAGTGAGCATGTCAGAGTGTGGTGTGGAAAAACTACCATGGCAGGGCTACCTACCTGGCTGTGTAAACCTTGGCTCTAGATGATTGTCACTCCTGAAATGACACCCCAATACTATGAGCAAAAATGGGAAAAAGGGGTTGTGGGTGGATGGATGGATGTACAGGGAGGCAGAGAGACAAGGACAGTTGCCACTAATAAGTTGGTTGGCATCAGTAATCCTTCTTCCTAAGGGTGGAGATTTTAGACCATTCTCACTACTGCAGCTGGAAAGAAATACACATGCTAAAGCTTTTGGCTGGAAGACTAGTACGCTGGAAAAAGTCCTTCCCAGACTACTTCATACCTTGCAGCAAAGATCTTTAATGGACAGGAAAGCTGGACTGGATCTTATCCACCTTTGGATGAACTTGACAACTCTGACTAGAAAGAAACTGAAGGATTTTCTAGTAGCAGACATTTTTATTGACCTGCATCGAGTACTTGACTCACTCCAGTGGTCCTTTTTGTGGGATAATATGAACGCTTTTAATTTCATGGGGATTTATTTTGAGGCGATATCAGTTAATGTCTAATAAGTGCCTGGTGCAAGTGGTTAATAATGAGTCTGTTTTCTTCCCTATTAGCTTTTCAAGAGGGCCCCAACAGTGATGCATTCTCTATCCCATGCTGTTAATCTTAGACACTTAGATTTTAGTGATTGGGTCACACAGAATTGTCAACACTGGGGTTGCTCAGGTCACTCCAAAGGAACTAGTCTCTCCATCCTAGTTTGTGGGACATAATATTTTGCGGCTGGCAAACCCTGGGAGATTTTTTTCAGCAGTGATGCATGAGCTTGAAGGATTTGCTAATGTATCGTGTCTTCTTATAGACTACTCTTAAGGCAACATTATTCCTCTTGAACCAAGTAGGTCTGGAGCAGGCTACAACAATTCAAGATGGGTCTATTCCAATTTCTCTTTCACTGAAATACACGGGAATCCAATAGAACTGAATATGAATCCCCTTGTTGGCATGCATGCAGATCAATTTTCACAGCTGAAAAGAGACAGTTAAGTAAATTTTCCATAACTATAGATATTCAAATGATCACTGCTGCAGCATCCTTAGCTATACGGGTTATATCCTGCCAAGGATATAAAGCTATCAATTTTCAAAGCTTTAGGGCACCTTCCACTCTACCAAACCATTAGCCAGTTTAAGCTGAGCTTACTAAAAAGTCAGGTGTGGGTGCCAAGCACTTCAGGACTTTCATTCCAACAGAGACAGGCAGACCAAACCCTTGACAAGGGCAATATTAGGAAAAGAAAAAATAAAGGTCCACACCATAGCAACAAATACACAGAAAATAAGGGGGGTGGCAGGAAGTAACGGCTACTGCAGCAGTGATCATTCGGACATCTACTGTTGTGATAAGTTTACTTATACAACTGTGCTGTGTTCATCATATGGATCAGTTCTGCAGCAGCTTTAGCGATATAGGTAGAGTATAATAGCTTATACTGAAAGGAGAAAGGATGAGGTTCTGGGAGCCCCTGAAAAAAGATCCTCACAAAATCTGTCCCACACCTTGAGAAGGAATCTAGTTTATACTGCTTCATAAAAGAGTGCAGAGGACCAAGTTGTTGCATCTAGGAAACTTCTAGAATCCAATCCTTTGGAAAAAGCCATGCATGAAGCCAAGGCCCTGGAAGAATGAGCCTTGAATCTGTCTGGGTATAACAGAAGCTAACAGCATGAGATTACCACTTGAAAATAGTCTGTTTTGACACAGGTTGTCCATTTTTCTTACCTTCACTGGACAATTGATCAATGTTCCTTAAAAAAAATGTTCTGCCAAGATTGTACCTGAGCTGTCTGTGGAAATTCAAGGTGCAGAATAGCATTTCTACCTCAAATTTAGGTTCAGGAAATAAGAGAGAGAGAAGGATTGCTTAGCTTAAAGTAAACTTGGATATCACTTTAGGCATAAATGACAGTGCCTAAAAGGTGTTAACATTTTGTAATCCATACTGTCAGCCACAGTAGTTTGGGGTCAGGCTGTATCACACACTCCTTCTCTTGTGTAAATAGTTCCAGTCTGTGAGAAATTATTGTTGTGTAAGTTGCACTTATCATAACAGTACATGTCTGAATTCCTCACTGCTACAGTAGCCACACCCTCCCTCCACTTTCCTTCTTGTATATCTAGTTACAGGATGTTACACATTCCCTGCAATGGAGCTCTTTTGAGCTTGTTCTCTAACTCTCAACGAGTGTGACCTAAGCCTTTTGAAGAAAAAAATGAAATTATTGGCTCACATTTAAAACAAATGTTCATATCTCTAGAACCATATGTGTTACTAGAAAACTGTAAAGGGCAAACTGTTCAGTACAAAACAACCTTTATAACAGTTGCATTCATTCAATTCTAGATCTTAAACAGGGTTTTATAAGCCAAAAAAAAAAAAAACACAGCACGTATGAATTACATTATGTTGTATAATCAGCTTATGATATCTCAGTAGCCTCTGAAGCAACACACACTGCCAGCAGCATTTTCTTCATATAGCTGTGAGCTTTCATATAGGGTTATGAAACTATGTCTACATCACTTCACTGCTGAGATATTTAGAGAAATGTGAAAATTATTACAATACAAATAAATAGCATACAAATAATATTTCTATCTGCACTTAGGGTTGCCAAATAATATTAAGGTTTGCCAGCCTTCTTTGTGGCTAAAACTGGAGTAAGGTCACACCCCTCGCATCACCCATAACTCCACCCATTCCCACGCCCTCTCCCATCCATGCTCTGCCAATTTTGTGACACCACCGTGACATCAGCTGATGGGAATGCCTTCATTTTCTGTTCCTGATGCCTGCAGAGCCGTATGGTGAATAATCTACTCCTATTGGTGTATTGAGAATAGGGGCACAGTAAGCAATATTATCCTTACTTCATCATTAACACTCAGTACCAGATGGTACAATTTTTTCCACCACACACACACACACACACACACACAACAAAATACATGAGTACAACAGATTTCTTTCACAAGATTTTTCGCTACATAATCATGCATTAAATGCATATAGGGGGTCTCCCAAGTTCAGGGGAAAAAAATCACCAACTAGAAAGGATTACCAAGAAGTTAACATCAAATAAACATGAACTTACTCAAAGTTAAACGTGAACTTTGTATGCTATATGTAAATTTTGTTTTGAGGAATTTGTTGCTTTCCGTTTTAAATGCTCAAGTTAAAATTTACTTTTTTCACTTCTCAATTATGGAAAGTTTTCTTTTATGATTGGCTGGTTTTCACTCTTAAAGCAAAAAAAATGACTATTTTCGGTTATACTGATAGTGGAGAATGGCGCAAAGTGTTGCGTATTAGATACCAATGTAAACATGCCTTAATCTTATCCAAGTACTGGTTGGTATGAACTACGAATCACCTTTCATTTCAATTATTTTCTGGGTTTCTAAGGCTCAAATTTCTTTCTTTCTGAAGAAACACGTGCTCCACCTACTGCACGATAGGTAAAAATACACTTCACCTTGCTCGTTTGAGGATTGCCACTTTTGCCTAAAGTAGGACTTTTTTGTTAAAATGTGAAATGTTGCAGTAACAAAACACACCCACGGCCAATTCAAAGGACAGAACGTCACTTTTTTGCCAAAATGAAAGTTTACACGTGTAGTATTTAAGTTGGTTATGCTATTTCTTATAGCATTTATTACACACATAGCTCTCAACCTTCTATCTCCAAAATGAGGAACACTACCTCTTATAATGTGGAACAAATGGGCAAAATGTGGAACACTTACTGACAGTACACTAACACCTTCAGCTAAGAAGCTCATAGGATGATTAAAATGTGATAGTTTTACTTAGGGAATATTTTTTTTATGAATTAATGCAATTCATTTCTATTTACCATGGATATCTGTTAAAAATGTGCTAACCTTGATTGTGTGATAGACCCTTTGAATGTGGAACTTTGAGGAACATGAACTTTTAAAGACCCCAAATGAGGAACGTTCCTCATAATGAGGTACACTTGAGAGGTATGTTTATGCATTTCAAATACAAAATAATTGATTTATGTAATTATTAAAGAAACGTTAGGAAATATTTGTACTTTTTAAAATCTCATGAAATTTACCATTTTTTATGTTTTTTTAGCAGAACATAACTGCACAAAGAGGGACAGGTGGTAATCCTAGTTTAATCTGCGTCTCCGATAAATACGAGAAATATTGGCTTTAAAAAATACCACTAACATCTTTAGTAAACAGCCTCATAATAACTTGCAAGACAAATCTAACACGCACCCAAACAATGGGTAAATAAATGCAGTTCAGTGGTGCTGAAATACTGATTTCTATCAATTTTGAGCCACCAGATGTGTATGGTCACTACTTTAACCTACACTATTACATAGTTCCCATTATTAATCTCCCCCCCCAATAAATAAACAAAATGTTACATTTCCAAAGAACATAGGAACTATACAATCTTTTGCATACATATATACAATAGAGCAATAATATCTTTAGCTGCACACCTTCACCCTTACATTTATTATACACCACATACTTTTTAACACTCAAGTACTGTGCTAACCTCTGTAACACAAACAATACATAAGTGTTATCACTTTACTTTAATTACCTAAACTCAGTGTCAGTATAGAACAACTAAACACATACAACGCCCAAACTTTGATTATTCCTTCGCTCCAAAATTACGTTTTGTGACCTGAAATACCTCACTCATCTCTACAATAGCTCCCAGTCAGCATCACCTTAGCCACCTGCTCCATTACACATGAACCTGCGTCCAGCGCAGTGAACCGGTAAGCCAATGGGATGGCGAGATTCCCAACAATCTCCAAATATGGAGATATTCGCCCCATGCAACGGGTGCGGTGGCAGCGGCGGGTGGTGCGTAAAACCTCTATAAGCACCGGAGAGGTGTGATAAGCTTTATTGAGTATACTGCAACATTACAGGCAACATCTTTTTGTTTTTCCTTGATCCCTACCTGTCTTGCAGGCCTTTTTTTGTTTTCAGGTAAATAGCTATGCCGTTAATTAGAATTGTTCGTTATTACAGTGGCACAAAACCCTGACTTCACGTGTCCGGTTTTGAATGAAATTTGTAATCGGACATTTTGTCAGAAAACCAGACAGTTCGGTCAAAAACCAAACAGCTGGCAACCCTATCTGCACTAGACATAGGTCACATATCAATACACTTGTGTTTATCACTGTGAAAGCTTTAAGATGAAATCTTCTAATACCTTTTAAGCAATTTGGTTTTGGAATTATTAATGCAAATATGAACAAACAATATTTGAAGCCTAGCGACAGCAGTAGGATGTAACTACAGAAACACCTGGAGATGTCACTAGGCTGTAATAAGGTAATACAATTCAAGATCTCTTTCTGGCTGATTGACTTATTTAATTGCAGCAATTCACCCTCAGTAAACTGAGTGGACAGTGCCGTCAAGGGTAATCAGCAGTCATAGTGACAATTTCTTCAGGACTTTCTTGCGCATAAGGAGAGAGAGAAGGAGAGTATTCATCCTGAAATTCAACAAAATAAAATATTGTCAATTTGTTTTCATCTCAACCAATAATTATTTACACAAGACGAGGGATGGAGGGAGGATTCGGCTACTGTAGCAGTGAGGAATTTGAGCATCCACTTTAATGGTAAAAGAACTTGCACAACTGTACTACTATTATCACTCTCACTGCTACAGCAGCCTTTGGCTAGATTGGTTGATTACTAAAGCCTATCCAACCTGGGAGAAGGAAGGATATGGATTCAGGAAACCCTGGAGAATGGTCCTAGCAAGGCCAGTCTTGGACCTGGAAAATTAATCCAGATTGTAATGCTTTGTAAAATTATGTATAAATGACCATGTTACTGACTCTAGAATGCTTCTATAGTCCACCCGTTTCTAGTATTCTATCATATAAGTCAAGGTTCTAGTAGAATTTGCCTTGATACTGTCTGGAACAGATCTGCCATAGTGGGATTAAGAAAAAAGCAATAACTGTGGACAGCCATCTCTAAGTAGTCTGTTTTGACACAGGTTGTCCCTTCTTTGTCCCATTTTAAGAAATAAATAGCTGATCTGCTTTTCTAAACAGCTTAGTTTTGTCAAGATATTACATGAACTGCCTACGTGTACCCATAATATACAGTCCCCTTCTCCTTGTTTATGAGTATCTTGATAGAACACTGGGAGACTGATGGCTTGATTTAAAGAAAACTCTGAAACAACTCTGGGCATGGATGAGGAATTTGTTCTTAATGTGACACCTTCTCTACAGAGTACCAGCTAGTGTTCACTCACCATGCGAGCCTACAACTCAAGACACTCTTCTTTCAGAGGTCAGAGCAATAAGCATAGTCTTCCATGTGAAGAACCTTAAATCAGATTGACGAGTTAGTTCAAAGGTAGATATAGTTAGCTTTTCCAGCACAAAGCTAGAGATCCTAAGGAGCCATCTGTTTTCTAAGCGGCCTCAGGTGTAAAACACCCTTCAGAAGCCATTTTACCAAAAACAGAGCAGAAATGGGATGATACACAGGCAGACAAGCTGAAATGGCTGCTAGATATACATTGATAGGGGAATAAGAGACTAGAGGATAGTAATGCATATGAAATATTTAAGAACTACTGGTATATAATCCCTGATAGGGCCCTGGTTATCGGTTAGGCACCAACTAGTAAATCTTTTCTATTTGCCAATATAAGATTTCACAGTAGTAGTCTTTCTTGCCTACTTTAGTACCTACTGCATGTCCTCATGAAAGAGGTGCCTTAAAGGTATCAGAACTGAATAATCTAGGCAGTTAGTTGAAGTTATTTGAGACTGTGGTATATCAAACTCACTGTGTCTTGTCTGAGTAGGTCCAGTCTGTTAGGAAGCTTGTGGTAATTACCACTGGCTATCACTGGAGCTAGACACTTTATAAACATCCCTGGAGATGTAGATAATTCAAGGGGTAATGCAAAAGATAAAGTGATTAAGACAGAGCCTGTGGCTATGGGGATGTAATGAAAATCATCCTTTATATGTAATGTTACCATAAAGCTCAAAAGAGGGATTACAAGTAACATACTCTGAATAGCAAACATTTTGAATTTTGGCAGTTTTGTAAACAGGTCAAGAAAAGAAAGATCTAGAACTGGTCTCCATGACAGCTCTTTCTCTGGAACCATAACACCAGAATGTTTCCCCCTTTGATGTAAAGGCACTGATTCTATGACTCCCAGAATCAGAGGATCAGCAAGTGTTGAAAAATCTGAGAGAAAAAAAAATTTCAAAGCATGTGTAGATATTTGAGACATATTAGAAATATTAGAATTAAGACAGGAGCTATCCTTTGAAGAATGTTTGGCAGGTTACTCCTTCAATCTATCTACACAACAAAGAATAAACTTCCACATATGTGCCTGGTAGTTAAGAATTCTGTATGCTAAAATGGAATAAGAGAAAATACTCTAACCAAATCTAACACCTTGCCTTATTTATCCTCAGGAGAAGGATTAGTACTGACTAAAAGTTTATTTTCAACTAATGAAGGGATTAAAATGGCAGCTGGGTCAGATCTAAGACAAAAAAAAAACAAGAAGGTGTTAGCTTGAGGTACTTTATGAAGTCTATCTGTATTTTTGGGGACTGCATGTTCACAGTCAGAGTTATTAAAGGCATTATTTAACACGTGTTCAAGCTGACAAAATGGAAGGAATGGGTGTAGAATAAAGCAACTCCACTTGCAGCATATCATAATATCTCTTCAGTTCAAGGAGATCATTCACTTTTTCTCACAAAAATATCTCATTTATCTTGGAAATAGTTTCTGAAAAGGAAAACTCCTCCAAATGAGATGGATAGGACCGACTCTCCTCAGAATCAAAATGCTGGGCTGGGAAATCTCCAGAAGATGTAGTTCTGTCTCTGCCAATTTCATAATCCTTTGACAAATGTCCCTCAGGAATTTCCTTATTGAGACTGCACTGTGGTAAGATTGCTGAGTTCCTTGATTAACAGTCTATAGTAATTTCTTGGCTAAGGTAAAGAAATTACTTTTTTGAAAAGACACCATGTCCTCAGATGAATAATGTCTAGCCTTTTGCTTTTTTTTGCAGGGATCACTCTCAAAGAAAATATACTAGGTGATGGCATTGCACCCCTGTCAACAGGTCTCTTTCCCCAGCCATCACAAGAACCACTTCCTTGTGCATTTCTTATTGCCAGATGGGATACTGAAACAGCCATAGAGGACATGGCTGACTCCTGGTCAATGGTGGTTGATGGGGCTACACCAGCGAAACCTGGAGTATTAAATGACTGGTTTGAAGAACAACGGCTGAGGTAATGTCTGAGCCTGCAGTGGTGGCAATGGCTCCTAAATACGTTTTCTTTTTTTTTACAGGTACAGTGGAAGAACAGCCAGCAGGACTGGAAGAAATATCCATGCTATAGCTGAAGAAGAAAACTGACTCCTGGTAAACATGCTGGGATGAGTCAGTCAGAAGATAAGCTGTCAGACAAGGGCTCACAAGCAGCAAAGACACTTATATTTCCTCACAGGTACACCTTTCAAGAGTAAAAGAAAAAGAGTACACAAAAAATCCCTGTTAGAACTGGGAAAAAAACTTTACTTGAAGTGCATTGGCAGAAAAAAACAGCAGGTAAGTTGTCACAAACTGTACACAAGCACTTAGCACATAAAACATTTGTTGCCCTGTAAAATTACACAAACAATAAAAAGTTTTCAAAAGCAGCAGATTTTTACCATAAAATCAGCACCCAATAGTCAAAACAAAAGCCCTATGATAAAAATAGCAGTCCAATGTTGTAAAAATACCAAGTTTCTTAAAGTGGAAATACTGCTTTTTGTCAGAAAATAAAATAAGCTAACACTTTCTTAAAAGGGCAATAATTTCTTTGTGGAAGACTTTCCCTATGGCGACTTATTTGCCAGAAATGAAGCTTAAAGCTGATTGACTGCTGCTCTGTGAACCTTCAGAGCTGCTTCCTCTAGAGGCACCAAGAAAGACCTGAAATTGTCTACAATCCAACTGCTGATGTCCCTCCAAGGGGCTAGCCAATCAGTCTTTGGAATTCAGGCTGACTGCGGGTAGCCTGCCAGCAGGATAACCCAAGTGTAATGACTGCAACAGTGAAACACGAGGAACATTCAGAGTTTTTTGAAACTGGCCAGTTGTTGTATCACAGGCAGGATACAACCCATACAGCCAAAGGCTACTGCAGCAGTGAGAAAGATGAACATTTCTGAATTCAGTGTTTCACTGCAGTGAAGTTCTTTATAACCGAAGAGTGTACTGATAAAAGCAGAAAGAGATAGGTTTCTGTTCTGAAGAAAAATAAGAACAAAGGGAGTCATTTACTGGATTTCAGATTGTCGAAGAAGGCTGCTATACAGTTTTGGCTTTTAAGATGCCCTCTCACAGTGGCTGAACAGAAAACCCTTACACAGTAGCTAGGACTAACTCCTAAAAGAAAAGTGATGATCAACATGATTTATTTTATATAAATGGTACTTTCCTACCACATCTTAATGCCACAGAGGAATCTGAAACAACATAAAAATAGTCTCTTCTTAGTTTTACTCTTATTTTCCAAATTAAACACTGAGGCATTGACACCAGTATCAAATAGAAGCCCAGGAAAGGGAAGTGCAGGCTAGGTCTTGACTACCCAATTTTTCAAAAGCAACACCTTCTTTTCAGTCATGTCTGTTAACAATACCAATAACTGAAGATTTAAAATAATACTAGAATACACAATAAGTACATCTGTATACACAAAATATCTTAGATGTAGTGCTAATGATTTCCATATTTTTTCCAATCAACTTCCAAAGAAATTAAGTGAAGCACTAAACAGCAACCCCATGAAAAATGTCATCTCAGTATATCAACAGTGCACAATAAAAGAATCAAGGTCCAAATAACCATAGAGCCAGAAGAATGCAAGTTCTTTCACACAGCAGTAGATACTTGCATTTCTATGCTAAACTATAACACTGAAAACAACTATTTTGCTTGCATTTGCTGGAGTTACGCCCATCTGATGGTCTAAGCTAAAGTGGCATGAAAGCACAGTTGCAAAAAGCCTGTTAACCATTAACAGTAGATACTTGAATTTCCCACTGCCTCAGTGGCATATGTTTTCTATGCCTGCACACAAATCCACATTGACAGATTTGCAGAGCTCAGAATCCTTCCTCTGACTCTCTGTGATAGGAGGCTGGCTAAGCCCCTCCCATCAGGGGAAACAAGCCTAACCACTGTCACAGAAAGTCAGTTAATCAGGCTTTTAGTGACAAGTAGGAAGAACCAAGAACCAGCAGAAGCAAGAATTGCCTAAAACCAACCAATTTGCAGCCACAAAACACCAACATATAAAACTAAAGCCAACCAACAGCACAACAAGGTCGGATACCATCAAAGTATATACAAAACAAAGGGGATGGTGGATGGGTGCTGCCACTGAGGCAGCATGAAATTCGAACATCTACTATTACACAGCTGTATTTGTAGATTACCAAATCTTAGCTTACCTACGAGAAGGAAGGATAGGGATCCAGAACCCTCTGAAGAATGGTCCTTACAAAGCCTGCTCTAAAACTTGAAAAAGAACCCAGTTTGTAGTGCTCTGTAAAGGTATGAAAAAACAACCAGGTTGCTACATCTAGAATTCTTCTAGAGTGCGTTCCTTTCCAATACGCCACAAAAGAGGATAAGGCTCTGGTGGAATGTTTCTCAATCTTGCCTGAAATAGCTTTATCACGGTGGAAGTAACTAAAATCAATAACGTGGACAACCAATGAGTAATCATTTAGAGACAGGCTGACCCTTCTTAACCCAGAATAGCAAATAAATAGCTGTTAAGCTTTCCTGAAGGGCTTAGTTCTGTCTTCTCTTCCCTATTTTGAGGTTCCAGAAAGAAAAATGGGAGACTGATAGCTTGATTCAAGGTAAATTCAGAAATAACTTTCGGCTTGAAAGAAACATTACTGCATAAAACCCTCTGTTTGTGGATCATCAGATAAGGTTGGCCCAGCATGAGAAATTGTAGCTCAGAAATTTGCTTTGCAGATGTCAGAGCAATAAGCAGAACAGTTTTCCAAGTGACGAATTTCAAGTCAAACTGAAAGGCAGATTCAGATGGAGATAGGGTCAATTTATCAACAACAAAGTTGAGATCCCAAGGAGGAGAAATTTACTTATGAGGGGGTCTCAAGTGCAACACTCCTTTTATAAACTGTTTGACCATAAAAAGAGATGAAAGAGGGGGCTCCATGGGCAGACAAGCAGAGACATTGGCAAGAAGCACCTTGATAGATGCATTGAGTAGCTCACACAAATATTTTAAAACCAGTGAGGTAAACACAATACCGGGCCCTCTTTTACTGATTACATACCACCTATAAAACCTCTTCTGCTTATTAAAATAAGATTTTCCAGTTGTAGGTCTTCTTGCCTCTTTCAATACCTGCTATGCATCCTCATGAAATAAGTGCCTAAAAGGTTTCAAGACAGAATCAACCATGCTGTCAGTAGCGATTGCTCTAAGTTAAGGTGCACCAGTTGTCCCAGACACTGTGTGAGTAGATCCACAGTGGGAGGAACTTTGCGGTAATTGCCCTTGGCCAATTCCATTAAAGGGGAGAACCAATGCTACTGTCCTCTAAGCATAGTTGCAAGAATGTCTCAAACAGAATTCTTCCAACAGTCGAACAGCATTACTTGAAGTGTTCCTCACACCTGGATCAAATGCACACAGATCTCTGTCCTGAGTTTCAATTCGTGAGGGTCCATCCATGATCTGCTTAATATATCTGTCACTAGGTTTTGCTCTGGTGGGATGTATCAGGCCTGAAGCTTCAGAGAATGCTGTAAAGCTAACTCCCAGGCCATCACTGCCAAATGGCAAAGAGGGTATGACCTTAAACCTCCTTGTTTGTTCAGGTAACACATGGCTGTGGTACTGTCTATGGCCAATAAAAGCAGACCTGAAGACCATACATGGTGAAGAATCGTACAGGTCTCAATCCCTGCTAACATTTCTTTGACATTCATGTGCTTTGCAGCATCTGAAGGACCCCATTAGCCTTGCACTAGAACTCCCCCGGACACTGTTCCCCATGAAAAATCTGATGAGTCCATCTGGACTGACAGAACTGGGGTCTGGAGGAAGAAGAAAAGGTCTGAACTGAGAGACATGTGATCCCTTCTACTACTGTAATTCTTGTTTCACAAAACACAACACTGGCACCTGTAACTCCAAGGGAAGCAGGTGCAGAGCCCAACATTTTTTCCAAGTACCACTAACTCTTTCTAATGTGGAATCTGGCCAGTGGTGTCATAAGGATCATTGATGCCATGAGGCCTAGAAGTTTGAGAAACTCTTTTGATAGGCATCTTCTTGAAGAGAAAAAACCCACAAAATGTTCTGAACAGTCATTTCTTTGTCTTCTGGCAGACAAGCCATAATTTCTTTCTGTCTCCATCATACACCCAAGGAAGACAATTCTTTGTGAGGCGGGACTTTTGCAGGTTCAAAATGAAGTTGGGAGCAATTGGAATATGGGTACTTTTAGAAAGGTATTTCGGTATGACAACTCTAACACTGACTTCCAGAATACCTCCCTTGTGGGTACCAAAAGGATTCTATAGTAAAATACATTTCTTTTCTGTGGTACAGAAACTAGTTCAATAACACCTGCTTGCAACTTGCAAAGGAGTACTGGACAGAACATGTGTCTGGTCTGGTGGGTGTGGAGGGATTTCCATGAAGGTAAGAAGATTTTTCTATCCACTGCTAAGGGCATCTTCAATTAATTTTTCTCAGCACCCACTTGTGTCAGACAATTTGTGGCCAGGTTGCTGGGTTGAGCAAAAGCCTTGGGGAAGGGAAAATGGGAAAGGGGAGGAGTGACAGAAGGAAGGAATGAAACACCTAGAGTCTTGGCATAATCATTCATTAATGGGGATGAACTTATTTGGGAAAGGAAAGTACAGTTGCGTAAGTAAACTTACCATAAAGTACAGTTTTGTACCTACCATAAGTGTAGATATTCGAAGATCCACATTGCTGCAGTCCTTACATATGGGTAGTCCGCTGTCCTCGGTCGGCCCGAATACCAAAGTATTAGGGCTGGCGTCGGTCATCTAGCCAGGAACTGACACTGGGAGCATCAGGGTATGTACTATGTTCTTCATCTCACATTGCTGCAGTCCTTACATATGGGGTCAAAGCAGAGGTAAAGGGAGGTTGGAGGGTGGGCAAAATCATAAAGCATTAGAGGCTTCCAAAATGCCCTGTAAATATGCAGTGGCAAATCCAGCCCTAGATTAAAGAGAAAAGGGTAATGGTTTAGGAAAAGTAAAATGCACTGAACTCCAAGTAGCTAGCTTCAAAAATCTTTAGTAGCTACTCCCCCCTTAAAAGGCTAGGAGAGGCAGTAGCCCTAGTGGAATGAGGCCTGATTCCAGCGAATCTCTCACCATGAAGCAATGCAAAACCAATCCACAAACAACTACTGAGACTGTCTGAACCCTTTAGAAATAGTCCAATTAGAAACAGGCTTTCCTGAGAACCCAAGGCAAAAGAAACAAAATCTTGCTGAGACTGTCTGAACCCTTTAGTGTGCATCAAATAATAAATTTAACTGCTCAGAATATCCAAAAAAGACAAAAAGAAACTCCCTTTATTCAATAATCCACAAAAAGAGTGCAAATAGATAGTTTGGTTATGAAAAACACTAGAAACCACCTTAGGCATAAAAAGTAGATTATATGTATCAGAACCCTATCCTTATGAAAAATTAGGAATTCAAAATGCCATATGATGGACAAAAAACTTCACCTTCTTGCAGACGTGATACAACAAAAGCAGCTCCTCAAGGACAAAACTCAAAAGTGAGATCCCTGCAGGCAAAAAGGGAGTAAAGGAGCAGGCAGAGTTCACAAACGGGGGTCTTATGTTCTTTGCCCCTCTAAGAAATTGCCTAAACAAAGGATGAGTAAGAAATTGGTCACAGTCATAGTGAGAGAACAAAGGAGGGTCACAGTCATAGTGAGCAGAAAAACCTGGCATGAACCAAATAGAGGAGATCAGGCTTGGAAACATCAATAAATCTGTAAGGTATTAAAACAAAACACTTAAATCAGGCTTGGAAAAAACAAAGTCCTTTATCAAGCTCCAAAACAAAAAACCTCCCTCATGGCCTCCAGTGAACTTTCTAAACTTAGCCTTCTGGCAGTGTCTAATAACATTTAAAACTTGTTGTAGATGAGACCTAGGTCTAGAACAGGATATGGACATTTGTTAGAATGTGACTGAATCCTGGACATTGAGGAAATGATTGCCCTCCTGTGACAAAAGGTGCGGAATCAAGGCAAGGCCAGCTGAGCTCCTGTACTAAACTTCTCAGCAGAGGGTACCAGTGCAATTTCCAGGCCAATCTGGAGCTATCCTTTGGATGGATGGTTTGGTCGTCTGGCCTGGGCGAGCACTTTTGGGAGGAGAGGCAGAGGCGGACAAGCATAGACGGAAGATTGCTCCAACTGAAGGATAGACTTTCCCACCTTCCAAGCAAGTGGATGAAACAGAACAGCAAAACTTTGGCAACTGGAAATTTATCTGAGAAGCTTAACAGATCTATGTCTGGAGTTCCCATACCACTGGGGATCGAAATATCTGTGAGGACACAATTTCCACCGTAAATCCTCCTATCTTGAAACTCAACCTGAGGCCTGGGTGGAGTTCTAGTTCCAGAAACCTTGCCTGAAGATTGAGGTGTAAACTGAGAGCAGTCAGAACAAATCCCCGCTTGTCTTTGTGATGGTACCATGAGTGTTCTCTTGTTGTCTGTTACTGATATGACAGTTGTGTTGGTGAAGTGAATCACTTGTCCTGTGAAGTAAATCTTGAAAGCCATCAATGCAATTGACTGCTAACATCTCCTTCAAGTTGATATTGGCAGTTGAAGTCTGGCAGGCCATTGGTTCTTGAACCCATTTTCCATTGAGGTCAGCTCCTCAAGCCTTGTCCAGGCATCTGTTGTTAGAATCTGGTCACAGGGATGGTCGGGTCACAGTGAGTCCCTTGTTTAGTGACATTCCTGAGCCGAATGCAGGTCCTTCTTGATGCAAAGATGGTTTGAATGACAGTGTGTTGTGTCAGGCAGTGTTGTGTCCATAGGTTCTGATACCATTGGAGCTCTCATATGCAGTTTACATTGGGAAGCCATGCCATACAAGATGCTATGAACCTGTTGTCACTTGCTGTCTCAGCCGACTGGACCGGGAGAGAGACACTGAGAGTAGTAAAGAGTAAGCTTCTTTTGCTTTGTCCGGGGTCAAAAATAAGGTTGGAAGCTTATTCAGTCTCACACCCAGAAAGCACATTTCTGAGAGGGTACTAGACTGGATCTTGTTTCTGTCTACAGAATACCTAGGCACTTTTAACACGCTACATAGTATACTAGATGAAGAAGTTGGTACTTGTCTTTGTCTTGAGCAAGAATTGTAATCATCAAATAAGGGATAATTTGTATTCCTCTCAACCTGAAGAAGGCTACTGAGCCGAACCTTTGTGACCTCCAACTGGCCTGGCCTGATAGGGAAGATAAGATAAGCCTCTTGAGAGAGTGAGAGTCCAGTGATCTTGCCCAACAGAGGTAAAGCTTAAAGAACGCGCAACTGTTGCAACTTGAACTTTGGAATGTCCAGGTGTTGAGATTAGATAAATAACCAAAATCGGGTCTCCTTCTTTTCCTTTTTGGTACCAGACACAGGCGAGAATACAAACTTAGCCACTTCTGGACAGAGGACCGCTGTATGGCTCTATTTGAAGAAGTAAAGGAAATCTGCTGTAAGCCTCACCTTTGTTGAGGAGAGGAGGCTGGGTACTTTGAAAGGAGGCAAGAATTTGTAAATAAAACTAACTTGTAGTTTATAATATCCTGTCACCCACCATTTTGTAAGACTAAAAGCCAAATTCCTGTCTGCTAAACTTTGGAGGCTGCAGAAGTCTTTTTCAAGACCGACTCCACAAAGCAGACTTAGCCTCCTTCTTCCATCCGACCCAAGACCGACTCCATTCAAATAACGTATAACTTCAGACTGTGCTGATAATTCAAAATTCTTTTTTTAACATGCTCTGACACTGAACAGTCCCAGGCGTGCTGGCGAAGAACTGAACCAGTGGCAGCCACCTGAAGGAAGCAGTAAAGCATCAATCAGGACATGCAAAGAATGCTTAACCACCTGTTCAGAGACATGTACCAAATCCTGTAATTGTAATTCCTTACACTCAATGGCCCCTGCATATATCCACTTTTAGATTTTAGTTGAGTAAGGAGGAAATTTGATACTTCAACATATGAAACTGGCACTAAAGCCCTCATTGCTAAAAGTGAAGAGGGTATACACCTTACCCCCCATCTCCAAAAAAGCTCAGCTCTTTATCTATAGGTACTGGATTCTTTACAACAGAAGCCCTCTGACTTAGCCCTGGGACTCTTATAAAGAGATGTTCGCCCTAGACTTTATAAAGAATATTTATGAGCTCAGGTACTCTGTAATACCTGTCCGTTTAACTGGCGAGGAGGAGGCAAATCGATGAGGGAAGCCTCAGAGAAAAAGGAAACAGGAACATCCAAAACAGGAGGTATAGCCAAGGGCCTATGTTGTGGTAAAAAGAAGAACCCCTAAGCCTCTTCCGTGAATCAGAGAAATCCTGACCTTCCCATTTAAAATGCCCTCACAGAATAGAAAGTGTTTCTGAGGAGGAGAAATCTTCTGGAGGAGAAGCAGAAGGAGTGGAATCTCTGCATCAGAATCAGAATAAGTAGTAGGAAATCCTCAGTCATCTTCTTGAAGACTCTGAATCATCTGAGGCCTGTTCCAAACTCTCACCCTGGCTCCACCTGGCCTTTTCAGGAGGCATAGAACCTTAAAATCTTAATTATTTCTTCACAGGCTTTAAGCATGTGCTTTTTAGCAACGGAACCTGCAGAACTAGGACTGATACCAGGAAAAACCAGCCCTGCCTTTGGAAGAAGCCTTAGAAGAAGAAGGAGAAGGGTAAATCCCCTTAACAGTAACCTGAGGAACAGTAACCTGAGAGGCCCCTCAGCCTGGCCTGCCTCCTGACTGGCCACATCTTGCTCCAAAATCATCAAAGTTCCTGACCTAGGCTGGAAACCCTGCTCCCCATTAGTTCCTAAGAGCCGGCCTAAAGAGCCGCGCCTGCTCATCCCGACTCATCCTGTCTGGGTTTAAAGATTTGTTCTTTGGCGCTTCTTCACAGAAGCGGCGCCAGAGGATCCGGACGCAATTTATAATTACACCGCTTACTTCCTTAGCCTAAGCTATCTAACCAAAACCACGCTGATGGCGCGCGCTTAAACTTAGCACAAAGCGACACCCCGACTACGCGTGCTCAGGGGTCCCACAAGGAATAATACAAAGTGGTAAATCCTATAGCGTATCTGTTCCCACAAGAAATACAATTATTGACTTTTCTGACATCCGGTGAGGACAGCGGACTACCCATATGTAAGGACTGCAGCAATGTGAGATGAAGAACATCAGTAGATGTTCGAATGATCACTGCTGAAGCAGCCTTAGCTATATGGGTTATATCCTGCCAAGGGTATAACAACTGGCCAGTTTCCAAAGCTTCAGGGCACATTCCATGCACCCAAATTGTCATACAGTTTGAGCTGAGCTGACTAAAAGACAAGTTTGGGCACCAAGCCATTCAGAGCATTCCTGCCAACAGAAAGAGGGAGGCTGTGACCTGAAAGAACAATGCTAGAAAGAAAAAATAATAAATAACCACACCTGACATAAACAATGCGCACAAAAAATCCCCTAAAAACAAGGTTGATGGAGGGAGGGAGCTGCTACTGCAACAGTGATCATTTGAACATCTGCTGCTGCGGCAAGTTTACTTACACTACTGTACTATGCTCATCATACTGATCACTGCTGCAGTAGCCTTAGTTGTATGAGTAAATTACCCTAGTTTACCACATTTAGGCAGATAAGAGACCAGGAGACCTTGGAGAATGGTCCTTGCAAAGCCTGATCTAGTCCTCTGCAATAAGGGTATCTGAGTTACAAGCTCAGGAATCAAGATTATAGTACATGTGCATCGTAAAAGTATGCAGAGAGGACCAAGTTGCAACTTTTACAATATTACATTTTCCAAAAAGCCACAGATGAAGCTAAGACCCTGGCAGAGTGGGCCTTGACCCTGCCTGGAATAGTTTTGTTGTGGTGAGTATAACAACAGGTAACAGCCTTAGATAACCATTTGGAAATAGTCTGTTTTAACACAGTTTGTCCTTTCTTACCTTCACAAGAAAAGAACAAATTACACGAAAGTCTTTCCGCCAAGATAGTACCTGAGGGAGAAAAAACACCGTAGCACTGGATGTAACACAACAGAATATCCAATTTATTGTAAGTAAGCGCTTTCAAGGATTCACCTCTTCATCAGACTTAGTTCTAAGTCTGATGAATAGGTGAACCCTTGAAAGCGCTTACTTACAATAAATTGGATATTCTGCTGTTACATCCCGTGCTACAGTGTTTTTTCTCATTTGCTTCTTTTTGCTCTGGTTGTTTTATTGCCTGAGGCTATATTCTTTGTTTATAGTACCCGAGTGGTCTGTGGACATCCAAGGTATCCTTTCTCCCTCATTTATGGGTTCAGGAAAGAAAATGGGGAGATGGATACTTTGGCTTAAGTAAACTCGGATATGCCTTTAGGCATAAAAGAAGGATTAGTTCTCAAAGAAACCCTGACCTTCTGGAAAATGAAACAGGGTTGACTCACTATAAAAGCTTGCAACTCAGAAACCGTTATTGCAGAGGTAAGAACAATCAGCAAAACTGTTTTTCATGTTAAGTCAGCCAGGTTAGCGGGTTCAAATGGAGCAATTGTTAGCTTCTCTAACACAAATTAAGATCACAAGGAGGGGCCACCGGTTTTCTTGGAGGCCTGTTATGCAAAACCCCATTTAAAAACATTCTGACATGAGAATGCATTAAAAGAGGAGGATCCATGGGCAGACATGCTGAAATGGCCAATAAATGAAGCCTGACAGAGAAGCAATAAAGGCCATAGGGTAGTAACTCACATAAATACTACAAAACCACAGAACAACTAGACCTAAATGAGTGCTACTTATATTGTTGGCACCAACTAGAAAACCCCTTCCATTTGTTAATACAAGATCTTCTAGTTGCAGACTCCTTTTTTTTTTACATTAGTACTTCAGTAAGCAGATACCTAAAAGAAATTAAGATCCTATCATCCAAGCAGTCAGCTGAAGTTCATTGGTGTCAGGGTGTATCAAACATCCCTGTTCTTGTGTGAGTAGGTCCAGTCTGCGAGGATGCTTGTGGTGATTGCCTCTAGCCATTTCCAAAAGAAGGGATAACCATTATTGCCTGGGCCAGATGTTAGTCATCACAATGATCTTTGGGGACTTCTGCTGAATCTTCAGAAGTATCCTGGTTATTAGTGAAAAGGGTGGAAAAGCATACAAGAACATTCCTGTCCAAGGAAAAGGAAAGGCATCTAACTTGCAGACCTTCTTGCATGGAGTCCTGGAGCAGAATCTTGCCAACTGATATTCAGAGAGGGGTCAAAGCAGTCTACTTGAGGAACTCCCCACAACTAAATCAAATCTTGGAAGAGTATCTGATTCAGTTTTTGTTCATGAAGGTCTGCCCTTGTCTTGCTCAGCTTGTCTGCCATACAGCTTTGCTCTGATGGAATGTAGGATGCCCATAGGGTGACCATGTGCTCTGAAGCTACATCGCAAGCTAACATGGCTGGTCTGCAGAGGAGGTATGAACTAGTTTTCCCTTGCTTGTTGATGTACCACATAAGTGCAGTATTGTCTAACAACCTGAACAGGTCCCAGGGACCAAATATGATTCAAAGAGTTGAGTGCCTTGATTACGACAAGCATCTCTTTTAGAAAAAAAAATGTGAAAAGAAGACAAAATAATGACTGTCCACACAAATAAAAAATTAAGCGCTTTCTTTTGTTTTAATCACAACGAACTCCTTCAGAACTGACCAACAAATCAATTAGTCAAGCTTAAATACAAAATCAATTAATAAATGACCCAATCAAAGTCCATTCATCTAATTATGCAATAATGTATAAAACTTTCTTAAAGACATAAATGTCAAATGTAATCTATACCACTTAACAAAAAATGTATATACAAATATATGCCTACTAAAAGAATACATATCCAATAGACAATTTAATAATGCAACCTATTGTTCAAAATTTGATGGTCTTTATATTATAAAGCATCTCTTTTACATTTATGTGCTTGTCTTTGGTGTCCCACACACCTTGCACTTTTATCCTTCCTGAAACTGCTCCCCATGGAGAGTCCTCTGTGGTGACTGACTGCTTAAGAACACTGAGGGAGAAGGGGACCTGGATTTAGGGATATTAGTTGTCTCTGCTAAGTGATTTCTCTTCCAACAAACCGCAGCTCTAGGATCTGAAAAGGCAATGGGTGTGAGAATTATAAAAGCCATGAGCCCCAAAATCCTGAGTTATTCCCTCGCAATGGTTGAAGTCTAAGTGGACCATCCTAGAAACAGATTTAGATATTGATCTATTTTTTTCTCCTGTGGAAGAAATAAGAAGTTATGTCTTACCATAACGATCCATGTGAATTGTTCATCTTGCCTTTGTTCTTACACACGGGTTCGGAGCCGATCCTCGGCTCCGAGTCGGCCGCATCACCAGCTCGCATCTTCGAGAAAGCTCGAGGCACAGTAATATCCCATGATCCTCCGGTGCTAACCCTCAGATCTAGTTTGCTATACCAGAAGAATCCCTTTTAGAACTGTGTCTAGAACACTTATAAACAGATACTACACAGTGTCTGGAACCCTACTGCCAAGTAGAGGATAAAAGATGCCATTACTACTGCACAATAACATGCCAACCATATCTAGAAAAGGCTGAAAAGGAATCTAGTTGAAAACCGTTCTCCCAGACCGTAGGATGGGGGATGGAGGGGGGGAATGTAAGAACAAAGGCGAGATGAACAATTCACATGGATCGTTATGGTAAGACATAACTTCTTAATGTGAAATTGTTCAATCTCGCCGTTTGTTCTTACACACGGGTAGCGTCCCTAGCTCCTTTTTCCTGGGTGGCTCAAGGGAGAACATTCCTGAGTACAGTGGAACCAAACGTTGCCCTGTCCCTGGAGCTCTTGTCTAGCTTGTAGTGGGCGATAAAAGTATGTGGTTTTGCCCAAGTTGCCGCTGCACAAATGGTATCTAAAGGCAAACGAGCGGTATGGGCTGAAGAGGTAGCAATTGCTTTGTAGAATGAGCTCTGGGTTTGAAAGGGAGTTGCTGTTTTGATTCAGCATATACCAAATTTATGCAATCTGAGAGCCATTTGGATAAGGTAACCTTTGTTACTGCCTGTCCTTTTCTTTGGTCAGCATATGAGACAAATAGTTGATCTGACTTTCTGTACTCTTTTTGTCCTATGTAAGTAAAATCTTAGTTGTCTGTGAACGTCCAACTTGTGCAATGTGTATTCTAGCTTATTGGAATGATTTTTAAAGAAGGTAGGTAGTTCGATAGATTGATTGATGTTCTAAATCGAACAAACCTTCGGAAGGAAGGACGGACTGGTGAGCAAGGTTACTCTATCTGGATAAAAAATCATGTACGGGGGTCGGATAGATAGAGCTTGTAACTCTGAAACTCTCCTGGCGGAAGTGATGGCAACCAGAAAAAGTGTTTTCCACGAAAGAAATTTTAACGGAGTTGTGGTTGCTGGTTCAAATGGGGGCAACATGAGTTGTGACAGCATGAGATTAAGATTCCAAGGGTCTACTGGATTACGAAAGGGGGGACGGAGGTGAAAGGTACCTTTCATGAAGGCTTTACAAAGCCTGTGGGACATAAGAGAACCATCCTCACGGCCAATATGAAAATTGGATATAGCGGCCAGTTGAACCCTTATAGTGGATGTTGATGCTCCTTCTTGAAAAAGTGTGGTGAGGAAATCTAGTATCTTGTGTACTGGAGCCCCGAATGGATCTATACCTTGTTTGGATACTTGTTTGGAGGCCCAGTGCGCAAAACGGTTCCATTTGCTGATGTACAATTTCCTTGTAGATGGTTTGTGAGAAGATACAATAATTTGTTGTACTGCAGGGGATAGTAACTCCGACCTGGCTAAGATGGGAAGCAGAGCAGCCAAGCTGTCAGTTTGAGGGACTTGAGGAAGGTGTGAGGAACTCCCGATGAATGTGTCAACAGGTCTGGCTCCGGGTCCAGTATCCATGGTTCCTCTACTTGATGAGATTGAAGGAAGGGAAACCAGATTTGTCGAGGCCAGAATGGGGCTATCAGTATTATGGTCCTGTCCAGATGTTTGGCTTTCTGCAAAAACCTGGGAATTAGTGGAACAGGAGGAAAAGCGTAAAGGAGACCCAGGGGCCAATCGTATACCAGTGCGTCCCTGGGGACACTCCCTGGAGGGGGTAACAGGGCAAAGTAGCTTCTGCATTTGGCATTCAATGGGGATGCAAACAGGTCGCAGCAAGGCTGGCCCCATCTGCGGAAGATCTCTTCCGCCACTTGAGGTTTGAGGGACCACTCGTGAGGGAACAGGATGGCTCTGCTCAACCTGTCCACGATTACGTTGGAAGTCCCTGGGATGTGCGTTGCTATCAGAAAGCATCCAGTGGACTTTGCCCACTGCCAAATTCTGAGGGCCTCTCTGCATAACGGGTAAGATCTGGTTCCCCCTTGCTTGTTTATGTACCAGACCACTGACATGTTGTCTGTCTGAACTGTCACTGTTCCCCGAGGTAAGGACTTGTGAAAGTGTTGCAATGCTAGAAACACTGCCCTCAGCTCTAGAACATTGATGTGCAGATTGTACTCCAAGTTGGACCATTGACCTTGGACTATTTGTCCCTGAAAGAATCCCCCCCACCCTGTCAGGGAAGCGTCTGTGGTTAGAGTTGCTACCGGACTGGGTAAGACAAAGGGTCATCCTAGTGTTAGCTCTTGACTGTGTATCCACCACAAGAGATCCTTCTTGCAAGAATTCATGATCAAGATTTCGTGAGACAGTGGAAGTTGTAGATACGACCACTGGGCGAATAGCATCCATTGAAGAATCCTCATGTGCATCCTGCCTAAAGGAACTACAAGAAGGGAGGCTGCCATCAAGCCAAGCACTCTTAATATTTGTCGTGCAGGGACTCTCTTGTTGTGAAGAAGGAGCGAAATTTGATGCCTGAGGTCTGATACTCTTGGTGGGGGGAGAGTAACTTGAGCCAGGGAAGTGTCTAGCTGTGCTCCTATAAATAAGATACAATGTGACGGCGATAAGACAGATTTTCCAAAATTCACCGTTATGCCTAGTGAAGAGCAAAGACTGATGGTGTAGTCCCTGGCTTGTAGAAGACGATACTCGGTGGTGGCGGATAGGAGCCAGTCGTCTAGATAAGGAAACACCCGGAATCCATTTAGTCTCAAGTGAGACGCTACTACTGCCATGCATTTGGTGAACACCCTGGGGGCTGAGGTGAGACCAAAAGGCAGAGCGCGAAACAGGAAATGACTGGCTCCCAGCCGGAAGCGCAAGTGATCTCTGGACACCCTGGCAATCTTGATATGGTAGTATGCGTCTTTGAGATCTATAGAGCACATCCAGTCGCCCTTCTGCAGAAAAGGGAGGATTGACTGAAGCGTGACCATCCGGAACTTTTCCCTTTTCACAAAGTTATTTAACTTGCTGAGGTCTAAAATTGGCCTCCAGTCCCCTGTTTTCTTTGGAACTAAAAAGAACCTTGAGTAAGTTCCGGATCCTATTTTGGTCCGCTGGGACTGGTTGGATGACTCTGTTTTCGAGCAACCTTCCTATCTCTATGGTTGCTTGGTCTCACAGACTGGGTGGAACGTCTGGGAGTTTTTTGGAGTTGGGTGGCATTTTTATGAAGGGGATGTTGTAGCCTCTGGTAACTATGCTTTTTACCCAGTAATCTGATGTACGATTTAGCCAGGCCTCTGGGTATAAAGCCAAGTGACCCCCGACTGCCTCCAGAGTAGGACAGCCGGGCCTGCACTCAGGAGTGCTGGAAGGGCTTTCCAGAGAAGGTCTCTCTGTCGCCCTGATTTTGCGGACCCCCTCTGCCAGCTGGGTGGCGTCTTCCGTTTCTTCCCCCTCCTCTGCCTCTGGAGGGGGCGTCACTTTGGGTGCGTTGAAAAGATCCCTGAGTCTTTTGGAACCACATTTTTCCTCCTCGTTGCCCTTTAGGGTAGGGTCTAGATGGAACGGAAAAACGGACCCCTACGGCAGACAGGGTCTTCCCTTCCTGTTCACACCTCGTGAGAGTCTCCTTTACTTTGGGCCCAAACAAGGAGGCACCATCGAAGGGGGCGGAAAAACGGACCCCTATGGCAGACAGGGTCTTCCCTTCTTGTTCACACCTCGTGAGAGTCTCCTTTACTTTGGGCCCAAACAAGGAGGCACCATCGAAAGGGGCGTTGGCAAAGGAAGACTTAAAGGCTTCCGCAAAGGAACATAAGCGCAACCAGGATTGTCTTCTCAGGGCGATCGCTAAAGCTGCCGCTCTACTCGATCCTTCGGCTGCGTATGAAATCAGCCTCATTGACGAGTTGACTATGGAATTTAGGGTGTTAAGTTGCGCTGTCACTTTCTCAGCGACAGCAGCATCTGTGTGTCCCTGGAGAGTATCTCCTAATTCCTTAATGAGATCTCTCTGTAAACGAGTGAAATGCGTAAGGTAGTTGAGCGATCGGATGGGAAAAGTTGCCGAACTATATATGCGCTTCCCAATTCTGTCCATTGTCCTAGAATCCTTATTAGGAGGATGGACAGAGGAAGATGATTCAGACATCTCTTTCTTAGTGGCCGCCGCCACCACCATAGTATCTAAGGGAACTCCTTTTGTAAGATAAGCTTTATCTTGGGGAGCCATCATGTATTTGTTTGGTTTACGGGGGACTGGTTCCACTGTATCAGGTGTTTCCCAAGCCCTCCGAGCAATAAGATCCATGAGATCGTCAAAGGGTGGAGTCACCCAGGAGGTAGAAGGTTGAGCCCCAAATGACTTCAGTAAGACAGATTCATCCACAGAAGGGGTAAGGGTTTGCCAGTCCCCTCTTTGTTTCAGGATTTCCAAAATGTCTGCAAACGAGACATCCTCAGAGGTGGACAGTGGGGACCCTTCTGTTTCATCTAAATCAGTATCAGACGTGAGAGATTCCTGAGGGGAATCTATGTGCCTCCTCTTGCACAGTCGTTTCCTCGGAACATCCTCAGCGGGAGCTTCTGGGGATGCATCCGAGGAACCAGAGTCGCCCTGTGGGGACTTCTGAGGCATTGGGTCTCGACGCTTGGTAGGAACCGAAGGCACAGAAGCAGAACGCGGACCTTTTGGGGAAGGAGATGAAGATACCGATGAAGTATGTGTCTGATCAGACA
>NC_056739.1:1569307469-1569327469 GCF_019279795.1 Protopterus annectens
GGGCAGTTTAACGCAGCAAAAGACTCACAAACAGTAGGTCGAAGCATGTTTTTGCTGAGTTTCTTTCTTTACAGGTGCAACTGGATTTGGTGGGATAGCAGGAATATCAGAATCCCTCAAGTAAGGTGAAAAAAACACCACTCAGAAAAAAAAAATACTATGACACAATTATGGGCTAACTAAGGGCAGTAATAATAGAAAATACAAACTATTTCCCTACACAGAAAATAGGGCTAAACTGCATAAAATATAGCAGAAACGGTTTAAATTAAAGCCAAGCCTTGTTCTACAATCTGTGCAGTGTATTAAACAACAGCACACATAGTCACAGTGTCAAGTAAAATTCACTTGTCCAAATACTGACAAAAAATCAATTATATGCCCTCAAATCAAATATAAACCATTAAAATGGAATAGATAAGCATTTACTTACATATTCCCTTGTCAAAATGAACAAATCTGCACAGAAAATCCAAATAAAATAATTTGTGGTAAAAATCGTGATTTTTAAAAAGAAAGAATCTACAGCAGTGTTAAATCCGTAGCTAAATAGCATTTAAATGAAGAAATAAATTGAAAAAATGCAATATTTTCCCGGCATAACTTACAGATGAAGTAGAAAAACAACAGAAACAAGAGGCCCAGTGTTTAACTGCCACCACAGAACTTCAGTTTTCCAACACTGATCTGATCAGCACAGCATAACTGGATAGTTTGGCTATACTTCAGAAATACACAGTCTTTAAAATATAAAATGATCACATATTAACTATAATAAATGACCTTCACGAGGACAAGGACATCTTTCCCTTCACTTAGATGCTCAAAACTATTTGCAAATGCCATCTCACTACCTTTCAGACTAAAAAATCTGGTGGTGTTCTCTTCTCTCATTCTACTTCCCAAAGAAAGTAGTGAAGCTAATTCCTTTTCTAAATATTTCTGTAAACTTCTGATAAAATCAAACAGCAAATAGATTTATGACTAAAACGTAATGTTACCTATTTCTGTGAGTGCAGTATACATTTCAGAAGAAACAGACAGTCACTCAGATTTTAAGGTAAAGCATTCAGACCAGTGAAAAGGGCTGTAGTGTACCACACTGGTAATTCAAATGAAGAATCACTGAAACTCCTTTTATCAATAACTTTAATTTATTTATTTAAGTTTCTTTGACACATAAAGTTCTGCAAAACAAAGTAAACAAGCAGAAAGAAATACATAGATATGGATAGTAAGATACACGCAGTCAAAAGGTTTTAGTCCTTTTAGTTTTATCCACAGGTCAAGCATATTTTTATCAACCAGAGAAGTTGTGGAAAGCAATTAATAAAGAGCTGAAGGACTTTATCTGGGAGGGGAAGAGTCAAGTGGGATAAGTTGATTCTTCTAGTAAAACAGGCCGGACTGGGATTACTCAATTTGAAGGGGTATTTCAAAACTACACAGTTAAGACTCCTATACATAAAACAAACAGAAAACTATAATCCAAAGTGGAAAGGGATGATGTTGAAGGGGGGCTCAAAAAACAAGGAGAGACTGGGATTTTGGATGCAGGCCTTTAAGGAGAATAACAATAATCATACAGAAGGGTTAGCCACCCAGTGGTGTAAAACCTTGGCTCAAGATGATTTTCACTGGTGAAGTGACACCCCGACCCCATGTGCAAAATGGGAAAAGGGGTTGAGGATGGATGGATACAGAATATTATATCCATAAAGTAGCAGAAAGTATTCTAAGAACTAAGCCAACATGGAAATAAAGAAAGGAGATTCTGCTGATAGGTATGACAGCAATTAGGGATATAGACAATATGCAAGGGGGGGTGGAATTTATCGGAGAAAACTGGCAAAGAAACCAAGGTATTGGGAGCAAGTGACTAGAGAGGGAAAGGTAACAGAATGGGAAGAGGCCAAGAATGTATTTGCACTGTAGGTTAGAGACTGCCTTCCCTATCACGGATTGATATCAGAATATAAGCAAAGAGAAAGAAATAGGGGGTCCTAAAAGAAAAAACAGCAATGGTAGCGTTTTTGGTAGACTCTAGAACAGAAGCTCCCATTAAAAAAGGAATAATTAGTACAGCATATAAAATATTGCATGATAACTATAAGAATCAATCAGAGAAGGTTAGAAAGGATTGGGAAGAGAGATTGGAGAAACAATTTACAAAGAAACAATGGGAGGATATATGTATGTCTCCCAAATATGAAACAAAATCTAGAAGATTTAGGATTTTTGCTTGGAAATGTTTACATGTATAATTTTATACCCAAGGTAGACTCCAGAGAATTTTTCCTCAGGTAGACAGCAAATATTGGAGGTGTGATGGGGAAGAAAGAGGTACTTGGGAACATATTTTCTGGGAGTGCGGTGGGCTGGCGGACTTTAAAGATTCCCTGCAGGATGCACTGTTAGAGATGCTGGGTGGGTGGACTGATGTGACGAGGAGATGATTCTTCTGGGCTATGATACAGAATCAGAATTGCCTATTCATGGTAAGGCCTTGCTGTGTCTAATGAAGGTGTCTGCCAAAAAAAGCAATTACTTAAAAATGGAAATCAAAATCTAAACCAGCTATATTAGAAGTAGTAAATATTGCAACTGAAATTAAACAACCGGAACTGAGAACTTCAGAAATGGGTAGGAGCAAACTACATAGGAAAAAAATGGGAATTGTGAGAGCAATACATTTAGGGGAGGAATGAGTTTTAAAAGAAGGCAGGACTTAAATGAGCTGTGTAATGTTTAACTGAAAATGATTGGGTAGATTATAAGTGATGTATAATGTTTGCTACTGGGAGTGTGTTAGTATGTTTTGTGATGTAAAATGTTTGCAACTAGGATTGTGTCAGTGTGGTTTGTTTTCATTTATATAAATGCACAATTGCTTATATCGTAAGTGATCGCTAAATAAAGATTTTTCTTGTTTAAAAAAAGGGGACAGGAACTGAACTAAATAATTTATGCAATGTTGCTTAGATTATATGATATATATAGCAATATATGTGAAGTATAATGTTTGTTGATGTTAATTTAATACAATTTGATTAAATTTGTATATTTTTGTAAAAGAAGTTCCATTTGTGTTGTCCATTTTCATTCTTCCTCAATTGATGGGTTCGGATCCGACCCTCTAGTCCGACTCGGATGTTGCTAAAGCTCGTGGCAACCAAAACCTCTTGAGCTTCTCCCTTACCCATAATGCACCAACCCCAATTACCTCAGATCTTGTTTGCTGATTTTAATAGAAAGGAAATATTTGCAGTCAGACAGGAAGAAGACTATATCTGGCGCTCAATATAAAGGACAGTGATGTCCTCTAACCACTCATTCTTCCTGAAGTTTTCAAAGGCTAGGGGTTGGTGGGTGGGGAATTGAGGAAGAATGAAAATGGACAGCACAGATGGAATGTTATGGTGTGTATATAATGTCTTTATCTGATGTTGTCAATTTTCATTCTATCCTCAACTGATGGGACAGAGTCCACAGCTACCTAAGATCCTGGGTGGACTCAGGGAAGGATATTCCTGAGCACAGTTGAACCAAATGGTGCTCTATCTCTGGAGATCAGATCCAGTTTGTAATTAATAACAAAGGTATGGGGAGTAGCCCAAGCTGCTGCTGCACAGATATCATCCATAAACATTCTACATTGAAATACTGAAGAAGTTGCTATGGATCTAGTGGAATGGGCCAGTAAAGGTTTTGGTAAGGTAATACTCAATTTGTTATAAATAAATGAAATACAATCAGTCAACCACCTGGCTAAAGTTACTTTGGCAACTGATTTTCCCAATTTCACTTCTGCAAATGAGACAATTTGCCAGTTTTTCTGTCTTTTTCTCTATGTAGGTAAAAACATAATTGTGAACATCCAATGAATGTAACGTGTATTTGCCCTTGTTAGCAAATTTAGGAAAGAATACTGGAAAATTAATGGACTGACTGATAACAGATTCTGACACCAAGTCAGAAAGAAAGGATGCATTAGTTAATAATGTAACTATTTGTTGTCTAATTTGTCTGGCAGAAGTAATGGCTACAAGAAAAATTGTCTTCCAAGAAAGGTATTTAAGGTCACACTTAGCTGCTGTTTCGAATGAGGAATGACTAACAGCTTGCAGTATCAGATTCAGTTCCCATGGGGGAGTAGGGTCTTTAAAGGAAGGCCTTAGAAGAAGAGTGCCTCACAAAATGATTTGCAGAGCTTATGAGAAGTGACAGAGGATCCTTCAAATCCAATGTGAAAATTCAATATTGTTGCTAAAGTACAGTTTACCATAAATGTAGATGTTTGAGTGTATTCACTGTTGCAGTCATCACATTTGGGTTATCTGCCTGCAGGTAGCCCTCAGCTGGCCTGAATACCAGAGTCGGATACTCTCTCTTCGTCCATGACGTCAGGTCATCAGGGGTATAAAACATGCAGCCGACGCCATTACATCAGTTTCTCTTGCCCCAGATGTCCGGTGCCCCCACAATGGGAAGCAATTATATGTTATGGTACACCTCCAACAAAAAACAAATACACCAGAAAGCTTAAATACACCAAACAGAAAGGTAGAGCCAAGAGAAGTCAGGGGGCTGGAGGGAGGGTAACCAGGACTGCAACAGTGAATACACTCAAACATCTACATTTATGGTAAGTGTACACAACTGTACTATGTTCTTCGTGTTTCACTGTTGCAGTCATCACATTTGGGTTGATTCCCAAAGCTAAGGAAGGGAGGAGGAAGTTAGAGAGCATTAGGACCAGCTATTAAGCCCTGCAAGACTGCAGTGGCAAAACCAGCTCTGGATTTAGAAAAAATAGGCATGTGGTAATGCTTGGTGAAGGCATGTACAGATCTCCAGGTAGCAGCTACTAGGATGTCCCTGGTAGGGACTCCTCTGAGAAAGGCTGTAGAGGAAGATGCAGCCCTGGTGGAATGTAATCTTATCCCCTGTGGGGTAGGTTTTCCATGGTGCTTATAGCAGAAATGAATGCAATGGGCTATCCATTTAGAAATGGTTTGGTTTGAAATGGCCTTCCTCTCTGCCCCTGCAGCAAAGCCAACTAGCAGCTGTTCAGATTTTCTGAGAGGCTTAGTCCTGTCCAAATAAAATCTACACTGTCAGTGCACATCCAGAGAGTGCAGTATTCATTCTCCTTTGTTTTGTGGATTAGGAAAAAGTAGCCAAGTGAATGGACTGACTTAGGGCCACACTAGACACCACCTTGGGCATAAAGGAAGGTTTGGTCCGGAGAGAGACCCTGTCTGCATGGAAGATAATGAAGGGTTCCACCGCCATAAGGGCCTGTAATTCAGACACTCTTCTAGCTGAAGTGATGACTACAAAAAAGGCTGTTTTCCAAGAAAGGAATTTCAACTCTGCAGTTGCAGCTGGCTCAAAGGGAGGGAGAGTGAGCTTTTCCAATACAAAATTAAGGTCCCAGGCTGGAGTAGGGGCTCTCCTGGGGGGTCTTAAGTTTTTGGCCCCTCTAAGGAATTGCTTTAGCAGGGGGTGAGAAAAGAGGGGTGGCTCAGTATTATAATGTGCTGAAATGGCAGAGGCATGAATTTAATTGACGAGAAGGATATCCCTTATGGAGCATTTCTGTTAAGTACTGAAGAATATGAGGTAAGCTGGGCACTGTTGTGCCCATTCCCTAAGTCTTTTCCACTTTTCAGCATAGGGTTTTCTAGTACTAGGCCTCCTTGCCTCCAGAATGACATCTAACAACTGCTTACTGAGGGATGCTATTGGAGAGCTCAAGGAATTTGCTAGGCTGCAAGGTTCAGGGTTTGAAGCTGAGGGTGCAGAATCTGGCCCGCCTGCTGGGACAGCAGAGAAGGGGTCTGAGGCAGGTGCCATGGTTCCAGTAGTGTCATACTGCGCAAGAGGGGGTGCTAGTGCTGGAGTGGCCAGTCTGGTGCAATCAATATTGTCCTTGGCTTGTCCTGTTTGATCTTTAGCAGAACTTTCGAGAGGAGGGGCAAAGGGGGAAAGGCATAAACTGAGAGGCTTTCCCAGGTAAAGGACAGGGCATCCACTTTCCAGGCTTGACTGTGGGAAGTCCTTGTGCAGAATTTGTCCAATTGGTAGTTCTGAGGGGAGGCAAACAGGTCTACCTCTGGAGTCCCCCATTTGTTCCTCAAGAGGTTGAATATTCTTGGTTCCAGTTTCCATTTGTGTCGGCCCATGAGATTTCTGCTTAGGTCGTCTGCTAGTGAATTTGGCTTGCCTGGAAGGAATTGAGCTTGCAAGTGCACTTGGTAGCTCAAGGCTGTGTTCCACAGAGCCATGGCTAGTCTGCAGAGAGGATACGAGTGGGTTTCCCCCTGCTTGTTTATGTACCACATAACTGTGGTGTTGTCTGTCTTTACCAAAAACTGTCCTGGAAGAATGTGGTCCTTGAAGGCTGTCAGGGAATTCTGTATAGCTAACATTTCTTTTTGGTTGATATGCAAGTGCATTTGTCTTGGGTTCCATTTGCCCTGAATGCACTGCCCTGCCAAGTGAGCCCCCCATGTATAGTCTGATGCGTCTGTTGTTAGGGTTTGGGCTGCAGGGGGTAGAGTGAAAGGGAGCCCCTTGTTGTGGTAGCAGGCCTCTGCCTAACAAAGGAACTTTGACTTTATACAAGGAATGATAGAAATCATTTATTCCAGGTCCTGAGAATGTTGACACCATAGGCTTTTTAGATACTATTGTAGTTTCCTCATATGCAGTCTTGCATATGGAATTAGTAGAATGCAAGAGGCCATGAACCCCAGGGCTTGCAGAATTTTCCTTGCAGACAGTTGGGTCTTTGTGGCCAATAGTTTGAAGTAGGTTGTCAAATAAACTTGTTTCTCTGGAGTGAGGAAAGCCATCTGGGAAGTTGTGTTCAAGCTTGCTCCCAGGAATACAATCTGTTGGCAAGGTACTAGGTGAGATTTCCTTTCATTTATGGTGTACCTCAGAGACGTTAGATTTTACTTTATGAATGCCAGATGATTTAATAGCATGTCCTGGCTTTCTGCCTGAATCAGACAATCGTCCAAGTATGGGTATATTTGAATTTTTCTCTGCCTGCAAAATGCAATGGCTGGAGATAGACACTTTGCGAATACCCTGGGCGCAGTAGATAAGCCAAAGGGAAGTGCAGAGATCTGACAGTGCATGGAGCCTGCCCTGAAGCGTAGGTATTTCCTGCAAGATTCCCTTATTGGAATGTGCAGGTAAGCTTCATTTAAGTCTAAGGTTGCCAACCAGGCATCTTTGCCTAGCATAGGAAGCAGCTGTTGAAGTGTTAGCATTTTGAATTTTGGGATTATCAAAAAAGTGTTTAGAATACAGAGGTCCAGAATAGGATGCCAGGAGCTGTCTTTTCTGGATACCAGGAAAAGTCTTGAATAAAAACCTTTTCCCCTTTCCTCTGCTGGGGCAGGTTGAATTGCCCTGATACTTAGAAGAGAGAGAACCTGCTGTTGGGCATCTGCCCACTGATTTGGGGGTAGGTCTGGCCAACCGTTTGGGGTTGGTAGGGTGTGTAAGTGGAATCTGTATCCTTGGGAAACTATATTCAAAACCCATTTGTCCTGGGTAATGAGTTCCCAGTTTTTTGCATGCATTGCGAGCTTTCCTCCTAAGGGAGCAGGCAGTAGAGCAGGGCTTGGAAGGGTTAAGGTTAAGTCATTGCACCATTTTTCCGTAGGGGGGTGCCTTACTACTCCCTGCTTTGGAAGTGGGAGCCCCTCACTGCTTAGGCCTGTGCGTAGCCTGAGACTGTAACCTATGTGTTCTGATGTTCCTGGGTTTGGACTGAGGAGGCCTGGAAAAGACTGGTAAGGACCAATTCTTTGAAGGCCAATGCCTACTAAATCTGGGAGGCTGTACTTTCAGGAAATCTTTAACAGTTTGCATAGATTTAGCTTTTTCATTCATCTTTTTGAGGACTTCTGCTTTGTTGCCAAACAGGCAATCTTGGTTTAAGGGAGCATCCAGTAATTTAGCTTTAACATGATCTGGCATGTTTTGCTCCTTAAGCCAAGCATGCATTCTAAGTACAGACCCAGTGACAGCAGCCCTGCAAGATGCTTCTAAAGAGTCAAAACCACATTGCAAAATATGTTTACCAACTTGTTCTGCAGAATGCATTAAATCCTGTAATTCTTTGAGTTCAGCACAGTCAGGAGTCAACATAATTTTCGGTTTAAGTAGTCCCATAATATGCTGCTGGTACTTTAACGTATGAAACTGGCAATTTAAAGCTCTAATGGCCAAAGTAGCAGAAGTGTATACCTTCTTACCCCATCTGTCCAAGGCTCCAGAATCTCTATCAGAAGGGGTAGGATTTTTGGAAGCAGTAGCCTTAATGCCCTTTGGTCCTTGGGAAACGGTCACTGGATCCGCAGTAGGATTCTTGACGAGGAACTTGTGAGAGTCAGGCACTCTGTAATACCTATCAGGTTTTCTGGGAGCTGGAGGTAAAGTGTCTTGGGAAAGGCTGGATTCCAAGAAAGTATCATCTACAATGTCCAGAACAGGAGGGATAGCTAAAGGCCTGTGTTGAGGAAGGAGTAAGAATTCCCTAAGCCTCTTTTTGGAGTCAGAGTAATCCTGGCCTTCCCAGCGGAAATGCTCCCTAAGAGTGTGCAAGGTTTCACCAAAAGAAAAATCTTCTGGAGAAGAAGCAGAGGGAATGGAATCCTCTGCATCAGAATCCTCATAGGTAGATAAGGGCAAATCCTGGTAATCAGAAGAAACAGAAATATCAGATTCCTGATCAGAAGAATCAGAAAGAAAATCAGTTCTAGGTCTCTTAGAGGGGGGAAGGCTGGCTTCTCCTAATTAAGGTAATAAGGTCTTCAGCCATTCTAAGCATTTGTTTTTTAGGCATACGGGCCTGACCATGCAGTTTGGACATTGGTTTTCTAGGCGTGGTGCGAGTTTTAGGCCTGGATGAAGAAGATGGCATCAGTTTAAAATGCAAGTCTGTAGGCCTGAATACACCCTCAGAAGCCGGTGCCTGCAGAATGGCTCCGGACCCATCCAAGGTAGAGACATCCACAGGTTTCACAGTTGAAGAAGCATCTCACGGCATACCGGACTCTGAATGGGTCTCAGTAGAGGCCTGCGAATCTGAAGTAGCGGGTATCAGGGGCTGCGAAAGTGCCTCACTGAGTACTGGCGGACTGGCGACTAGCGTCATGGAAGCGTCGTTGGTAGTTTTGGACCTATGCGGTCTGTCTCTGTCTTTATCCTTATGTTTTTTGGGAAGATCGGTAGTCGGATGGCTTACCGAAGCCATTTTGGGGTACGAACACAGAGTACCAAAATAATTTGCTGCAAATATAGCCCGACCACGAATAGTTCAGGGGTTGAACACGGCACAAAACTGACAGTGAGGGACGTCGTGGTCTGGGCCTAAGCAAGGAATGCAGTACGAATGAAAATCTTTATGAGGTATTTGCTTTCCACAGGTAAGACAATTGTTAACTTTAACCGACATCGGTTGGAGCAAGAAAAAAGATCCCCAACGGGGGTACTTATCTTTTTTTTTTTTTTTTTTTTGAAGACTTCGGTTCTGAAACTTGAAAACAAAAGTTTCAGGAGTTGGCCGACTGGCTTTTGCGAACTGCTTCGGCTTCGGGCACCGCACGGCAAGAAAGACTGATGAAATGGCGTCGGCTGCATGTTTTATACCCCTGATGTCATGGAAGAAGAGACAGCAGCCTACGCAGGAATCCAAGACTCTGGTATTCAGGTCGGCTGAGGGCTACCTGCAGGCAGATAACCCAAATGTGATGACTGCAACAGTGAAACACGAAGAACATCTGAACCTTAACTGTTGAGGAACTAACTTCTTTAAAAAGTAGAGGCAAAAATTCAAGGATTTTATGTATGGGACCTGAAAAAGGATCAACAATATTTTGATGAGCCCAGTAAATAGACCGCTTCCATTTACTGTAGTAGAGTTTTTGTGTAGAGGGTTTATGAGAAGATGAAAGTATATGTCAGACAGATGAAGACAGCATAGGTCATCTGGCTATTAATGGAATTGGAGAATCCAGGCCATTAGCCTGAAGTTTGATATGCCTGGATGAATCATGCCTGTCGGGTGCGACAAGAGGTCAGGAGTTGGATCCAGAATCCAAGGTTGATGAAGAAAGTGAGGCTAAAGGAAGGGAAATCAAGTCTATCAAGGCCACTAAGGCCCAATAAGGGTGACTTTTCTCTTCAACATGGCAGCTTTCTGTAGAAATTTTGGAATTAGCAGACTTAGTGGATAAGTGTTAAGTAGACCGGGTGGCCAATCATGAAGAAGAGCATCCCTCTGTGATTCCCCCTGCTGGGGGATTAGGAAAAAATACCTGCTGCATTTGTTGTTTAGGGGAGAAGCAAAAAGATTGCAGCAAGGCTGGCCCCACTGATGGAAAATCATTTCCGTTACATTCTTGTTGAGGGACCGATCACTCGTGTGGTAGAAGAATACACCTGCTCAGCTTCTCTACTATCACGTTGGACTTCCTCAGAATGTGCATTGCTATGAGAAAGTGGTTGGAAGAGATTGCCTACTGCCACACTTTGAGCGCTTCTTGACAAAAGAGATATGATCTGGTTCCTCCTTGTTTGTTGATGTACCAAACTACTGACATATTGTCCATCTGAACTGCACTCGTCCCCAAAGGGACAGCATTCTGAAGGGCCTGCAATGCTAAAAGCACCGCTCTCATCTATAAAACACTGACATGCAAGATGGCCTCTCTGGGGGACCAAGTGCCTTGGACTGTTTTTCCCAGAAAAATCCCCCCCACTCCAACTGAGAAGCGTCCATGGTCACTATGGCTGTTAGCTGAGGGGGAATGAACATGCTGCCTTGTAGAACCTGGTTTGAATGAATCCACCACTTGAGATCCCTGATGCATGTGTGTGTGATTCATATTGGAGTAAACATGGGTTGGTAAAATACTGACCATTGTGTTGCTAAAATCCACTGTGGAATCCTCATGTAAAATCTGGCTAAAAGGACTTGTGTCATTGCCGCTGACATTGATCCTAGAGCTTGAAGGACCAAGCAGGCTGAAATTTTGCTACTGCAGATTATTTTTCTGACCTGTGATCTTATAGTCTGAACCCCTGAAAGAGGCAGTAACACTATAATTGACTTTGTGTTGAACAGTGCTCCTGTAAATTCCAAATTCTGAGTTGGAGCCAGTTGAGACTATTTGTAGTTTATGGTTAGCGTCAGATAAGAACATTTCCGGAGAACCTGATCTCTTGCCTTTATTAATTGATGCCTGGTTGGGGCTGTAATGAGCCAGTCATCTAGATAAGGAAACACCTAGAATCCTTGTAGTCTCAAATGAGCTACTACTACTGCCATACATTTGGTAAACACCCTGGGGGCTGTTTTTTTGGTCTCCAGTCCCCTGTTTTATTTGGAAATGAAAAAAATCTTGAGTAAGTTCCAGATTCTAACTGGTCTGGTGGGACTTCTTGAATGACTCTTTTTTTCTAGCAGCTTTTGTACTTGAATTGCTGATTGTTCCCTCTGACTGGGTGGAACATAGTGGATTTTTCTTAAAATTGGAGGAGGAAGGAAAAAGAGTATTATATAACCTCGAGAAATCATCCTCTGCACTCAAGTACCTGTTGTTATTTCTAGCCAGGCTCTCTGGTGCAGGGATAGTTGACCCTTGATTGCCTCCAGAGGAGGGCAACTGGGTCTCCTTTCAGGAACGCTGGAAGGGTCTGTCAGAGAAAGAATCTCTGGACACCTGGTTTTGCAGGCCAGCTCTGCTGCATGGGTGGCATCTACCACTAGAGTCCCCCTCCCTCTACCTCTGGGGGAAATTCCTCCACGTGTGTCCTGGAAAGGTCCCTGGGATTTCTTGAACCACATCTTTATACTGACTCATTGATTCCTAGAAAAAGATCTTTGAGGGGGCTGAAAAACATACACCCAAGGCAGACTTTGTGTCCTTCTCACACCTGGACAATGTGTCCTTCACTTTGAGACCAAACAAAGACATTGTGTCAAAGGAAGCATTGATGTACAAAGATTTGAAGGTCTCCACAAAATCAAATAAGTGCATCCAGGTATACCTCCTCATAGAAATGCCTGAACCTGCTGCCCTTGTGGTTCCTACGGCAACATGTGAAATGAGCCTCATGGAAGAATTGGAAATAGACTGGAGGGTAGCCAACTGAGAAGTCACGGATATTTCTACTTCTTCAGAAATGGATCCTGAGTGGGTATTTCAGAGTTCCTTAAACAAATCCCTCTATAACCTTGTGAAATGTGGCAAACAATTCAGTGACCTTAAGACAAAGGTCACTGAAGCATAGACATGTTTCCCAAACCTGTCCATTGCCCATGACTTCCTGTTGGGGGATGAACAGTGGAACTCTCCTCAGCAAGTTCCTTTTCAGTGGCCGCCACTATGACCATGGCATCAATGGGCACACCTTTTTCTCAAAACTGTTTGGCCACAGGTGGTGCCATAATTTTGTCTGGTTTCCAAGGTATAGGTTCAATAGTGTCAGGATCCTCCCACACCCACCGAGATATCAACTGAAGGAGCTCGTTGGCAGGCGGAGTCAGCCAAGAGGTACAGTGAATATAAAAAGTTCACACACCCCTGTTAAAATGCCACGTTTTTGTGATATAAAAAAATAAGACCACAATAAATCATTTCAAAACTTTTCCACCTTTAATGTGACCTATCACCTGTACAACTCAATTGAAAAACAAACAAATCTGTTAAGGAAAAAATATAAAACATATAAAATGTACAATACGCTGGTTGCAGAAGTGTGCACACCCTTAAAGTAATACTTTGTTATGTGTGCACACCCTTAAACTAATACTTTGTTGAAGCACCTTTTGATTTAATTACAGCATTCAGTCTTCCTGGCTAGGAGTCTATCAGCGTAGCACATCTTGACTTGGCACTATTTGCCCGGGTCTATATCATATGTTCGAAGTTTGAAAACTTAAAACGTTAAATAATCGACTTTAAATGTTCGAAGTTTCAAATATCAAACATATGATTAAAAAATAAATAAATAAAGGGAACTTACCTGGCTGTTTTAAGAAGGGGGCAAGCCCCCCTGCACCCACCACGTGGGGGGCTGTGCCCCCCCATCCCTGCTCTTTAAATATACCAACTCCGAGACCGCACTATAAAGCGGTAAAGGGAAGATTTCCCTTTACTGCACTGTAGTGCAGTCTCGGAGTTGGTATATTTAAAGAGCTGGGGTGTGGGGGGTGCAAGGGGCTTGCCCCCCTGCCTACAACAGTTAGTTTTGGGTTTTTTTTTTTTTTTTTTTACATATGTTCAAAGTTTTATAACTTCGAACATTTAAATTACATTATTAAATGTTCAAAGTTATAAAGCTTCGAACATATGATATAGACCCATTTGCCCACTCTTCCTTGCAAAAGCGCTTCAAATCTGTCAGATTGCGAGGGCATCTCTTGTGTACAGCCCTCTTCAGGTCACCCCACAGATTTTCTATTGGTTTTAGGTCTGGGCTCTGGCCAGGCCATTCCAAAACTTTAATTTTCTTCTGGTAAACCCATTCTTTTATTGATTTAGATGTCTGCTTGGGGTCATTGTCATGTTGAAAGGTGAAATTCCTCTTCATCCTCAGCTTTCTAGAAGATGCCTGAAGGTTTTGGGCCAAAAATGACTGATATTTGGAACTGTTCATAATTCACTCCACCTTGACTAAAGCCCCAGTTCCTGCCGAAGAAAAGCAACTCCAAAGCATGATTCTCATTTTTTTATATCACAAAAACCTGGAATTTTAACAGGGGTGTGTAAACTTTTTATATCCACTGTAGATGGGCCAATACCGAAAGCCTCCAGGAGTACCGACTCCTTGGGTGAAGGGTTGCTGGGCATCCAGCCAGCTCTCCGCATTAGGATTTCAAGGATGTCGCCAAGTGAGATACCTTAAGGAGATGACCACGGGGAATCTTCATCTAAGTCTGTATTTCCTGTGATAGACTCCTCTGGAGAGTCCAAGTGATTCCTCTTACATATCTTCTTCTTAGGGACCTCCTCAGTGGGACGCTCTGGGTAGGTATCAGAAGAAGTCCAGACACTCTGATGGGAAGCCTGGGATTTTTGTTCTGGCTGTCCCTGTGGAAAGGAGGGATGAGACTCCGAGCACGGAGACATCAAGGATACAGACTGAAGATCTGAGGGAGTAGGAACCGTCTGTGTTGCTGATGCAGACAATGCTCTCTTCATAGTCTCAAAGGCAGACCTCCCCAGAGAGGGAGAGGACCTTGGATCTGAAAATGCAAGCTTTTGGACCATTATCCCTGAAGACAATCCCCCAAGGCAGAAACCGGTGCCAAGCTAACCTGTGCTGAGTATCCGACAACTTTGGAATTGACTCCAACACCTCGGACCTGACAGGGAAGCTACAGCTCCGAGATTTCTCCAAATCTGACTGAACCAAAGTGCTCAGAGCAAACTTTGGATCCGAGGATAAAGGTATCCTTGGATCCAAGGCAGACAGATCCAGATGACTTAGAGGAGACAAAAGAAGGAGTCAGAGGAGAAGCTGGTAAAGGGGGTGTGAGGGAAGAGTGGATCTCCTGACCCAGAGGAGGAGGAGTCAGTAAAGCACCCATCAGACACTGCACCAAGAGAATCTTTCTCATCACTCTTTCCCTATCTTCTTCATTAAACTCCTGGAAGAATGAGTGGAAATTACAGAGGGGACCTGGGCCTCTCCAAAAAGGGTGAGGGGACCCTGGATGGAACTGGCTCCACAACAGAGGAGTACCTGGTCCTTGGAAAGTAAGTAATGCTCGAAGGAGTAGCTGGATCGGTTAACATTTTTATTGTATCTGAAGAAGTCGGATCGACAACACCTTTTTTTTTTTTTTTTTGCATCAGATCTGATATTGAGGTTGGATCTGATAATTCTCATTATCCCTGCTTTGGATTCGATGGTGAGGTCTGATCTGATAATTTTGACTTTTTATTTTTAGGATCCAATGGAGAGGTTGGATTTGATTGAGGTCTTTTTCTCAATTGCTCTGAAGCCTTGGAGGAAGACGTAGAAGGACTCAGAGAAGGAGACTTAGATTTCTTAGATTTTTTTTGATGACATAAATCCTGATAAATCATCTCCAAAAGAGGAAGGAAGCAATCCTTTTAGAATTAGCTTATATTTTATTTTGACTAGAGCTCAGAGATTAAACCCATGATGCACAGCGCAGTCCTCTTGTAGATGAAGAGGTCCAAGGCAGTATACACATAATGTGTGGGCATCAGATAATGGAATTTTGTGCCCACACTTGACATTTTTTTAAGCCAGCTGGGCCTTTCTCCTTCTCTGCCACAGTGGAAACCAGACAGAATGTTAAAGGGAAACAGCTAGATTTTGATGAAATTACCAGGCAGAAAAAATATTATTTTTATTATTATTATTTTTAAGAAATATACAAAAAACTGTAACTGTAGAAGAGGGAAAAGAATACTAACAATGGTATCCAAGAGTACAGGCTGTACGGAAGGAAGAAAAGTGTCAGAATAGATATTTTATCCAGTAAAAAGGATAATATGTGAAGCAATAAGGTAAGGGATAAAGGAAAGCTAAGAATTTTAGAAGATTAGTTAAGAAAGGATATAAATTCACAAACTAAAAACACTTATCTGCTTGAGAGTAATGGTCACCACGGCTTTCATGTAAAGCGACAAACCAGAGCTGAGGTACTTGGGATTGGTGTATTACTGGTAAGGAAGCTTGAGAGCTTTTGGTTGTCACGAGCTTTAGCAATGGCTGGGTCAGATCTGAACCCAGTAGTTGAGGACAGAATGAAAACTGACATCATCAGATACTAAAATTAAGCTACTTTTCCCTGTTTGCGACATTAACATTCAGTAAGCTATAAGATTAAATATTCACTACAGATATCTATTATATTATACTAAGCTTCTAGCAGAATATTGTACCCTCATTACTCTGTCATGCTGGCCAAACTAACATTTTAGAGCTTAGAAAAAAATCTAATTTCCATACATCATTAGGCAACAGAAAGTAGACAGGGTCAATGCAAAACTTAGAAACATATGACAAGAAAAATAAGCAGGGATACTATTGAAGTATTGTAGATATTTTGGAAAGTCTATGAAAATTTTTTAAAACAGAGGGATAGAGAAACCAAGGAAAGGAACAAACAGAAATATTTATAGAAGACTTAGCTATGCTAAGGTTTGAGAAAGATGAGGTTCAATAATTACTAGCCAAGACAGGAAAGGATGAGATAAAAATGGTGATGTGCAATCAATCAACAAGGAAGTCTCTAGGAAAGTACAGTTGTGTAAAAAGGTGCCATAACAGTAGATGTCCTACTGATCACCACTGCAGTATTCCTAACCAATGGTTCATCACCACTGATGTTCCCAGGATCATCTGTCTAACTTGTGACCTCTGTTCCTAAGCATAGAGTATGTATGTGGACATTTGAGTGTAATTCCTCAGACTATCTACAAGTCAGCAGGTTGAAGACACCTGAGAAAGACATATTGGTCAGCTAGCAAGGGCACAGTATGAAGTAGTAAGGACGCTCCCTTAATTCTAGGATGTTGTCCACAGGACGGGAAAAGAGGGGGGACAGAGAGGCAAAAGAAAATGAATGCAGAAGGGAATGAGAGTGGGAGAGAATACTGAAACAGTGATCAGCAGGACATATACTGTTACAGTAAGTTCTTACACAGTTGTACTATGTCCTGACTGAAATCACTGTTGCAGTATTCCTAACCAATTAAGTGATTTCCAGAGCTGAAGGGAATCAGGGTGGTTGGTTAATAATTAGCAGATCTGTCCAAGAGGCCAGAAAGGACTGACCAGGCAAAGGCAGCTCTGGATCTTGAAATGGCACCAATCCTGTAGTGTTTAATGAACATCTGGCCATTTGGGAGCGGGAGGCTGTGAGTCAGGGGCAACAAGAGTGGAATGAAATGCATCCAAGAAAGCCTCACAAACAGGAAGAACCGTGGAAGGGACTGAGGTGCCCATTTTGAAATGGCTGTAGTATCTTTTCTGGACCTCTTTAATCTGCCTAGACTCCCACTCAAAATGCTTTTTCGAAGGTTCTCAATGGGGCACTTATCTGTTTACCCAAAGCAACAATACAAATGGTCAAAAGACAATCAGTCCAATGTGTACACCACCTGCGTTCAGGCTGGCAGCAAGACAGTCTGGGGAATTATACTCATACGTCTGCCTCTATACCCCTGTTCAGTTACTAGTTGAGATCACGTGTCAGACATATGATCCTGGTAAGGTAAAGCTTTGGTACCCTGGCTGGACATCAGTGGTGATAACCCTTTGGTAAGGAATGCTGCAACAGTGATTTAAGTCAGGGCATTGGATGGTATTCCTGTGGAAGTTTGGAAGCTAGGAACAGAGAAAGTAATGGAAGATTTTTTTAGAGTATTTTTAAAAGGGCGACAGTACTAGCATCTTGGAAGAAAGCTGTGGTAGCTGTATTACCCATCTTCATGTAGACCCATTTCAAATTTAAGCCTTGATTATAAAGTGTTTATGTCTAAATTTACTAAAAGAATGGCAATGATGTTGCTAGATAATATGTGGATCGATGTGATTTTTCGGATGGAAGGCAAATATTTGACAATATTAATGGAGTAATAATGATTCACATGGAAGCAAAGTGTCAGAAAATGCTGCTGCTGTTGATTTGGCTAAATAGAAAAAGCATTTGATACAGTCAACTGTGATTTTATGAGTAGAGTAATGGCAGCATTTGTTTTACCTGATAGAATGATAGGGTTAAGATGTAGGATGTAAAATTGGAGGCAACAATTAAAAAGGAAGAGGGTTCTTATCAACAAGCTTAGGAGTAGAGCAATAATAGCATTTGTACTTCCTGACAGAATAATATGATTAACAAAACAGGATATAATGAAGGGTCAGAGGCTAGAATTAAGGAGTATACATAAATTTGATCATTGAATGAAACTGTTGAAACCCATATGGTCAAGAACGCATGATCGACAATTTGTAAAATTGATCTGTTTTGATTGAGATTATTCTACAATGGGGACTGGGGAATTTGCTATTTTTCCCCACTGTGGTGTAATCTCTGAGTTGCTATATATAATTATCAGGGGGTGTGGAGGGTGCAGGGGAGCTTAACCCCATGCAAAAACATTGTTTGTCATGTTTGCAGGTGTTGTTTGGCTTGTTTCAGTTGACTGACGGACTGATTTGTCAATCATGTGGTTTCAACCATATAGGTTTCAACGATTTTGTTCACTCAAATAAACTACATCTGAATTAAGATGGGAGGGTTTCTAATCAACAAGCTGTGTTTGAGAAGAGGAACTATGCAGGAATGCCCTCTTTCCCCCTTATCTGCTTTATATTTGGAACTATTAGCAAACAAAATAATTGTTTCACCAACAATTCAGGGATATAATTGGTATGGTAATCAAGAGAAATTAACTTTATTTGCAGATGTTATTATGTTGTACTTGATAAATCTAGAAAAGGACATTTCAGTATTGTGGAACATTTTGAGATAGTTTCAAGTCTTTTTGGGATATAAAATAAATTAGGATAAAACATAAGTTTCAGTGGCAATATATGAAACCACACATGAATTGGTTCAGCAATACCTATACTTATGGGGACATAATAAGATGTAGTATTTATGGTGTACAGATTAACAAGGATTCTATTATGGCAGCTAAGCATATGTGGGAAGAGAATAAGCAAAGCATAATAAAAAAATGAGAATCTGGAAGCTCTTGATTATGGATATTAAGATACAAGTGGTGGAGATGTTTTTAGTCCCTTTAATTTTATATACAGGTCGGACATAATTTAGCAACCCGAGAAGTTATGGATGATAATAACAGAGCTGAAGGAATTTATCTGAGAGAGAAAGAAGGCAAGAGTTAACTCTTTCACACCTAGCCTGAGTTGAATTTCACACCTCTTGAGACCTGCAAAGCTGCTGCCTGGACAGCCTTCAACTGACCTAAAAGTCTGAGGATGCAATTTCCAACCTATCAATTGGATGGGTAACTGTAAGTTCACCCCATGGGTCCCACCTATGTCTCTCTTGGACAGGGGTGATAGGTGCTGATCATGGAAATAATTTTAAAACTTGGCTAGGTTTGTAAGGGCCCTAGGGGTCATTAGCCTAGTAACCTCCTATGATCCTACCCAAAAACAAAGTTTATATATATATATATATATATATATATATATATATATATATATATCTAAAAACTATAAAAGTTGCAAGTATTATCTATGTAACTTTAATTGATAAGACACCAACTATCAGTGTTACTTTTGTTTGTGATGATGTGCTCTTCATTTTGCTGCAAAGCAGTTTTATAAATGTTACACCATTTCTGAGATATTTGCACAATTATGAATGGTATGCATATTTGCATATTTAATGGATAAATACATGTAAATATCTGCAAAGCAAAGCAAGTTAGATACAGACTATAAGTACAAAGTTTTTATAGAATTGCGTGTACTTTCATTAGATAACACAGAGTATCACATATACACATTCTGGTTGAAGTTATTAATATAATTATTAACATATGGTACATATTCATATTATCTATTTCTTAAAAATAATACTTTCTCTGGTACAAGGCACCTCATTTATCTGAGGAGCCATTCTTGACTTCTGTGATGACTGAGCATGTGGAATGTTGTCCTTCAATGTGTTTGGGTGGACGTTGCCTGAGATATTTACAGAATTATATTTATACATACAGGCACATTTTATTACATAACAAATATAAATCTGTGAATTGGTAATAGGCAAACAGCAGGTACAGTGACTATTTCTGCAGTATTACGTACGCTTTCATTTGATACCATAAAGTACCACATATGCTCCATCTCGATCAAGGTAATAACAGAAATATTAATATGGCACATATTCAAAATTTAGCATAAAAAGAAATTGCAATTTGCTGTTTACTGCCCACTGCATTTGGATCAGC
>NC_056739.1:1569329969-1569442469 GCF_019279795.1 Protopterus annectens
TCTGCAACACAGACCGATTTCGCCACAAGGCGTCATCAGTGTGTGTCTTACTGGACAGCCAGCCCTGGTTTATGTAGCAGCACTTAAAGATACATTGTACATTTTTACATTTAGTAAGATATTTTCTACAAATATGCATTTTTTCTTCTTCTTCTTATTTCGGCTTTTCCTGGTTAGGGGTCACCACAGCGGATCACCTGTCTGCTCATGATTGGCAGTGGAGTTTTACAGTGTTGAGTTGCCAGCTCGGCACCCAACCTTCCACAGAAGGCACACATATGCACGCACTCATAGCTAGGGCCAATTTAGAGTGTCCAATCCACCTACAGCCATGTCTTTGGGATGTGGCAGGAAACCCATGCGACCAGAGGGAGAACATGCAGACTTCGTACAGAAGGCACCCCAGCCGAGGATTTAACCAAAGAACTTCTTGCTGTCAGGCAGCAATGCTAACTGCTGCACCACCATGGCCATATTTTGAACAATACAAAACACAAAACTCTTAATTGTATGGTTTTATTCATTGTCTGTAATACTTCATGCTTTATCAGAAAATAAAACATTTTTTTGAAGTACAGAAAAAAAAAAACATGCAGGCAGAGTCAAAGGACAATTGAGAAATATGTTTCTTGTCAGGGCTCTGACATGCCTAAATTCTTCAGTATTTAGCCCTCTACAACTCTGTTGTACACTGTTTTTTTTTAATTAAAAAAAAAGTTTTTTGCCTGCAGTACTCTAGTTTTGCACTGCTCCTCCTTATACCACTGGTCTGCTAACAAATTTGTTTTATTTATCCAGACCTAGCTAAGTGAGTTTTGCACCAATGCTCTATATACCATCAATTTTGCTTTTCTTTTATTGGTCCCTAGTTCTGCTTGAGATAGACCTTCTAAATATGACTTACTCAATGTACTGGACACACTCAGCATGGAAAGTTTAGGAGTGTCTACCATACTAAAAATGCAGAGAAAAGTTTGCACAGCTAAGCAGACATCTCATCAGCTGACTGGCAGGTTGTATGCTGATGTCAGGCATCTACTCATCTTCTTCTGTGTACCACAGAGAGCATAAGCTTGATGCCCCATTGCTGGGGCAACCCAGGAGCAATCTCTGGTTAAGTGGCTTGCCCAAGCACAGCTGAGAAAATCAAATCATGTACCACAGGCACTACAGCTCAAAATTTTAACCTCTGCTCCAAGTGCCAGACTGCCATGTAGGTGCCGTTCTACTACGCATTACTCAAGTAGACGTACAGCTGCAAAGGAATTATGACAGATAAGTTCACTCTCCCCACAGAAAAGGTGAAGAAAGTTACAGAGCAAAGTGCAAAGGAATAATGATGATATGGAGGAGGGTGGAGTCAAGAAATAAGCAAGTAGGGTTTTGGATGCAGACCCTTAAGGAGAATAATAACTACCACAAAGAATATTATAAGGTAGCAGAAAGCATTCTAAAAACTAACATGGGAGTGGAGAAAGAAGAAATGAGATTTTACCAACAAGGATGACTGCAGGTAGATGTATAGGAAACAGGCATGAGGCTGTTGGAATTTATTGAGAAAATTAGCAAAGGAACTAAGGTATTGGGAGCAAATAACTAAGGAGGAAAAGGTAACAGAATGAGATGAGGCCAAGCAGAAGTTTGGAATGCAAATCGGAGACTGCCTTGCCTACCAGGGATTGGTAATATATAGGCAAACAGAAAGTAATAGGGGAGTGCTAAGTGAAAGATCAGCTCTAGTTAAGTTTTTAGCTGTGTATTTATTTGTCTGTCTTTGTTGACTGGGAAGGTCTGACTGGGCAGAGCCCATTTTCATCAGAGACCCGGGGAGAAAAGCTCCACCACAGTACATTTATATTAACAAGTGAATTTCAGACAGTTCTCAGAACAACAAGAAGTTACTTTTCTCATGAAACAACAAACATAATCACAAGACAGCTATGTAGATGAAAGTATTTACATCAACAATTCTAAGTCTATACAGTTGTTCCAGCTGTAAATCTTGCAGAAGTGAATGGATTTATACTGCATAAGGGAAACATTATTGTAAAGTAGTTTAGTGTTCTTTCATTTCAGTAAAGAAAGGTTTGCAAGGAGGTCAAGACACGTAATGAAGTTAGTTATAAAACTATGTAGGAAGGGTGAGTTTAATATTGCATAGGTCTGTAAAAAGTTCAAGAGATACTGAAGTTATAAAATTTTGTAGGAGGGGATGGAAGATATTAGTATTGTAAAGGACGATAGTGGTAATAGCATATGACTGAGAGCGCATGTTATAGGGTTCTATTTAGGCTGTTTCAAATTGGTATATCTAGGAGGTTTATAACTTAGGTATACAGGAGATGCATGAAAGGGGTAGATGGTGGCAGTCATAAAAAGAGCAAGATGAGAAGTGCTTAGGTGGGTGAAAGGGATGTAGTAATTCAAGTGCAGGAGGGAAAGTTGTTAGGGGTGTAACGATTCAAGAAGAGGAGGGCAAGGTTGGAGCCTAGATGGCCAACTGAGAGCAGTGAATTTGAGAGCTCCATAAACTAGTATAATAATATAGGAAAAATTTATTATCTTCAAGTTTAAAATGTCAGAAATCTATAGATAAACTACTAAACTACATAAATATCAATTGTGGTAGAGCTATCCAAAAAGTTTCCTGTCAAGTAACTTGGAGATATATTGAGTCACTGAATATGAACAACTCAAGAATTCTCATCCAGATGCTGCTTTGAAAAAAAAGAACTGCAGTTGATGACACCTTACAGGGACTATCTTTGAAGATGGATGGCTTTAAAAATGACTTAGAAAATTTCAAATTAAATTCTCAAAAACAGACTGATAGTCTTAAGGAACTATTAACAGCAATACCATACAAAAATAACAAATATAGAGACTTCTCTAAATGACATTGAAGGGAGACTCAAAGAGGAAGAACTCCAAAAAGAATTTCTGCTTAAACAGAATACATGGCTGCTTAACAAAATAGATGACTCAGAAAACAGCGAAAGGAGAAACAACATAAGGATCTTTGGTCTGCCTGAAAACACTGAAGGAGAAGACATTATTTCATTCTTAACAACTTAGATTCCTGAATTTTTAGACCTGAAAGAGGGACTTTCATTTGGAATTGAAAGGTTGCATAGAGCACTGAGGAAACCTGCTTCTAACTCAACAAATACTCCACCTAGGTCCACAGTCATAACATTTCTTTCATTTCTGGACAAGGAACTAATACTAAAATCTACTTGGAGAAAATCACCCTTAAAATACAATCAAAGCCTGATAAGGTTTGACAATGATTATTCTTCCAGAATACTAGAACAACGGAAAAAAGTCTGGCCAATAATAAAACTGTTAAAACAAAACAACATTAAAGCACAGCTGGCCTTTCCAGCCAAGATAAAATACTTTTTGCCAATGAGATGACAACCTTTAATGACTTAGAAGACGCTACTATATTCATCAAAAACAACAACATCCAGAAGAAATGGAATGGATGACCCCTACTCTTAAAAGAATAAAAGAAACAAACCCTTGGACTAATGCTAGAAAGAAGAAAGAAAAAAAATGATTCCAAGATAGCTGTCCCAAAAAATAACTCTTGCAACTACATCTCTCAAAGTATCAACTGATATGGTACATCACTTGCCATCTGTTTTTATTTAAAAGCAAAAAAGAGGATTTCTTAAACAACTGAAAAACAGTAATGATTTATTCAGAATGTTCTGAGAGTCCAGTAATTCTTCACAAACAAAGGCAGGTCAAGATGGGTTACTATTTACATTATATATAAGCCAAACAGTGCAACATATAATACAAACACAGAACTTTCTATTCCCCTACTTGAACTCAGTGAATACTTATCTTGTTCATTTTTCATTGATATTACTTATAATAATGTAAGTAATAAATTAACTAATTCTACAAGGTACCATTTATCAGAGTTCAGACTCAAATGTAACAAATTAACATCATATATAATAGCAGTAACAGTAGAGTGTTTTGAAAAAAAATGCTGTCATGGAGATTAATGCCTTCTTCAGTTAAAGTATGATTTAGAAATGTCATGCATATCCTGGTTAAGTAATAGTAGCAAGCTCTTAGTACAAATGTCATTATTCTGTATAAATATAGTTAAAATCAATTATGGCAGGTATCCTAGCTACGAGTGCTGTTTGATCAATCCTGCTATGGTGTGCGTGGATGCAGCTGTGTCTGACAGCTAGTACAAATGTCATTATTATTCTGCCTAAACATAGTTAATATCAATTATGGCAGGTATCACAGCTTCGAGTGCTGTTTGATTAAGCCTGACATGGTGTACGTGGATACAGCTGTGTCTGGCAGCTGCTGTAAATTGCCGTTTTCACCTCCGGGAGGCTGTGGGTTGTGGCTTGTGATCAAGGTTTACTGATGCTTGTGTATTAGGAAGAGACATTTAGTGTTTTAGCCTGGATCCAGGAGAACGGGTGGATAAAACTGTGATTTGGGACATTTTGGCAGAGAATAGTTTGTTTATACATCTGCCGAGTGAGAGGTGGGAAGTCTGGAAAAATGTGTCATCACTTGTTCTGGCGGCTTGTTGGGAGGCTTTTTTTTTTATTTGCTCTCCGTTCTTTTCCTGGCTGCTGCCTTGCTGAAAGGGAGGGAATTTAGGCTTGAAGTTGCAATGAAGTAAAGCTTTGCTTCAGCTGCATTGCGAGCCTGTGGCATGCAGTACACAGACACACTAACATAAATAGACGCTCCCAGATTGCTATGGTAACGGAGATAGAGTGATGATAATGCTTAACGGCTCGGAGGAGCTTCCAAGATGATTCTCAGCAATGAAGTTTTTGTTTTTTTAAAAAAAGAATATAATAAAAGGGCTGTTTTAAACCATATGTACACATATTGATGGTCTCCCAACACTTCGTTTAGGTCATTAAGTTGACTCTTGATAAAAAAAATAATAATAATAATAAGCGCAATTTTATATTTAAAATGTATTTTGGTCCAAACACATTACGGACTTACATAAAAGTGGAAGTCTGAGTTATTGTGAAAGACTAAGAGCACTTGGTCTTGTGCAGTACCCTTTGCAGTGTTCTGGGAGGTGAGCTTGCTCAGATGTGTTGGTCATATGGGGAAAGCTGATTCTAGGGGTGTTTGGGGTTGCCGGGAAGTGCTAGAGAGTCATCTGATTTCCTTCATGGAAATATCTGTGGGAATGGAAGATGTGTTGAGTGGGTCACTGGTAGAGTGGCCACTGCATGGAACAGGCTAGTAAAATGGAACAGGACAAATATTGGTTTGGCTATTTTAAGAACAGCCTGGAAACACACCACATGAACTAGTGAATGGTATTCTGGCAAAACTGGATGGCCATTGATGCCCGTACTTGAAGTACTGATATGTGTGTATGTAAGGATGGAAATATACTTAAAACAAATAAGAAACTAGAAGGGCCTCATAATTTAAAGTCTACAGACTGTATAAACATGCTTGGAAGGAGCTAATAATAAGAATAAGCATTACAGCTTGTGGTCTCTCAAATAACTAAGCAACAGCCACAAAAAAAAAAAAAAAACACACACACACAATAGTTATATAATGTATGATTTTAGTCAATCTAGACATAAAATATTAATCGTCATATAAGATGATGCAGTCTGCTGAATTTAGATATTAAAGACAGGATTTAATAACATGGGCTTGTGTATAATAACACTACTGTCTTAACTTGTTATAAGTGACATACACTATATTGAACATCAAGGGGAAGCATGATGATTTTCTTATATAAGTAAATGTGCATAACAAGTCATGTAATTGCTTTAACTTGAATTGTAGTTTTTGTAACCCATCTTGACCATATATAATACTTAAGCATTTACCAAGGTAACCAATGTTTTATACATGATATCAAACTGACAAAGTTGTTCAAGGGAAACAATAGAAGCCTGAACTAGGAATGCCACAGAATGTAACAATCACATTCCGAACAAATAGTATTAAATAGCCAATAATCACTCAGTTTAACCTTTGCTGGTTATACAAAATAGAATGTTGCCATTTAAATCTAAAAACTTTCAGTATATGCTATAAAATGGCAATTTATAAATATGGAAAGAGAACTTGCAATAAATCACAATAAGTGAATTTGTTGTTTTTAACCTATAATTTCACTAATTTTATAATAAGAAATGACAGATATGAAAATCTTTATGTGTAGGAAATGGGGGGGGGAGATTAGGTTCATAGGTAAGTACTAGGCTATCTGCCCATGGGCATTTATAAGCCTAGCCACAGAGTGATGGCTTTCGCCTCCCCATTAGATTAGTAACCTGGGCCTCTGTCAACAGGGCTCCTGAAGTGATCCCAGGGTAGAACTTACGATTACCCATCCACTCATCAAGATTTCTCTTGAAGAGGGTCAGAGAGGAGCTCTGTCGAATATGGATTGGGATTCTATTCCAGAGTGAGGGGGTTCGCTGGGACAGGAATCTATCCCTCCTGTCCTGTTTATTGTTGTACATAGGTTCAAGTCGCTAGAACGAGTGGTTCTGAGGGATCTCGTTTTTTTGAGGTGAAGCATGTCCATTAGTTCAGGGTTTGACATGGCCCTATAGGTCAGGCATAGGTCACCTCTGAGCAGACGGTAAGCGACTGAGAAGAGCTGGAGCTTTTTTAATCATGCTTCATAGGGTAATTGTTTAAGGCCCTTAATCCTCTTAGTGAGGTACTTCTGTGGTCTTTCTAGTTGTTACAGGTGTCTAGTGAGGTACATCCCAAATGGGGCATTGTATTCTATTATGGGCCTAATGAGTGAGGAGTAAAGGGGCACAATCACCTCCTTGGATCTGGATGAGAAACCCTTTTTGATCAGGTGTGCCACATAGAAGGATTTCCTGACCATTTTGGCTATGTGGTTATCAAAGGAGAGCATGCTATCTACTTGGGTACCCAGGTCCCTAATTACTTCTTCTGTACTTAGTGGATTCCCATCTATGTGGTAGTTTGTAGGTACTTTGTTTTTCCCAAATGGGATTACTATGCATTTTTTGGCATTTAGCTTGAGGCCGTGACTTTGACACCAGGTGTTTGTCTCTGTGAGATCCTTTTGCAGGATGTCTGTGTCAGCTGGAGAGTCAATTATTGCACCCAATTTACAGTCATCTGCGAACTTGGTTAGCCACAGTCCCTCCGCCTTTGCCTGTACTTCGGAGAAATATATACCGAACAGGAGGGTCCCAGGACTGAGCCCTGTGGGACTCCGCTTGTGACTGGTTTAGAGTCAGACATGGTGCCTGCCACTCTTACCGTGTGGGTTCTGTCTGAGAGCCAATTGGCAACCCATCTCGTGACATGGGGGTTGATATTTAAGCTGGTGAGTTTGTCTATGATTCCTGAGTGTGGGATGGTGTTGAACGCCTTAGCAAGGTCCAGATATGCTGTGTGGACCACCTTCCCTTCATCTATGGCCTTGGTGACTGTTTCGAAGAAGTCGACCAAGTTCAGGAGGCAAGATCTGCCTTTAACAAAGCCGAACTGGGTGGGGTCCAGTGTCTGGAGGTTCCCAATGTTCCTGTTAATGAGCTCCATGATAATGCGTTCCATGGCTTTGCAGACCAAGCTAGTCAAGCTTATAGGGAGATAGTTCCCAGGGTCAGTTGTGGCACCACCTTTGTGGAGTGGTACGACTGTTGCTGTAAGCCATTCTTTGGGTACATTGCCTGTGAAGAGGCTGAGTTTGAATGGTGATTTGAAATGGGGGGTTAGTTCATTTTGAAGCTCGTGCAAGACACAACCTGGGATAGCATCTGGTCCCATTGATGCTGTGTTTTTGGCCTTTGCAAGGGCCGTCTTTACTTGTGTGTCTGAGATATCTGGAGCGCCACATTCTTCTGGGATGGGGGCTAGCCCCTTTGGTGGAGGGGGGGGTGAAGTTTGCACTGAACTTGTCAGCCAGGATGTTGGCAATGTCGGTTGGTTCAGTGTATTTATGGCCATTATGCACTAGCTCGGAGCATATCTGAGAGTTTGCCCCTAGACTCTTGACATAGTTAAAGAAGGCCTTGTGGTTATTCTTTGAGTCATTGGCTATTTTTCTTTCGAAGTTGGCCTTGGATGATTTAATGAGAGAGCACATTTTTTTACTGATGTTAATCAGAGAGGCCTTCTTATTTTGGGATTTTGTTCTATCTTGCAGGAGTTTCCTCCTTCTGTTGTAAAGTTTATTTATGGCCGGGGTCCACCAGACTGGCTTCCACTTTTTTGAGGAGCTGGTCTTGGTTTTACTTGGGATGGCTCGGTCCATGCATTCTTGAGAATGCACTTGTAAAGGGTTCTGCCGATGGGTCATCATTTTCCATTTGATTGGGAGCTTTGAAACTTCCCACCTCGGTCTTGAGGAGTGTGAAGTTGGCTTTAGAGAAGTTTTTTACCTTGATTTCCTTGACTGGGGGGGGGGGGTCGGGATGTGGATGACCAGTGTGATTAGTTTGTGATCTGATCTTACCAATGACGACTTTACCTCAGGTGTGGAACATAGGTTCCCCATGTTGGTGATGACCAGGTCCGGTATGTTGACACCTCTTGTGGGAGTGGTGACCAGCTGTTCAAGGGCGTTTGAGTTTATAAACTCAAGGAAGCATTGGGCTAGGGCGTTTGAGCTTGAGTAGTTTTCCCAGTCAGTGTTTGGATAGTTGAAGTCACCCAGTAGCATGGTGTTGGTAGAATCTTCATACTTTCCAATGTTCTCAGGAATGCTGCGTGAGGGTCCTGAGACAAGGTGCACTGAGATGCACTGATAATTAAAATGCACTAACTTTCATCAATGTTCACATAAAACAAACTTGATGCTTTAAGTAAGTTAGCAAGAAACAGAGTGATTACTTAAATGCTGGCTAACTTTGAAATACAACTTCTTATACATCCAGTAAAATACATTGTATTATAGACATTAGGTATAAATATTATTACCATCTATTTATATTAAGTAATACGTTTTGAAAGACTTCATCAATAAGGGTGAATATGTTAAATAACTGTGTGGTATAATATTTTACTGAGGGTTTATATATATGATGCATCATTCTTTATTATGATTGAATTGCTTTTCATCTATCTTTCATGTAAATTTTAACTGCTTATATAACAGGTAGACATTTATATTGTATTAGAATTCTGTCTAATCTACAATAGTACTATATCTGTTCAAAATAATATAAATATTGCTTATTCCTATTACAAATATTCTCCATATGATAATTCAATTTATGGAGCTCAGATGTTCGGGATTGTAAAGGTATGAGTGATAATATGAAGGACTTAGGTTTATCCATCAGATTAGGAATGATTTTCATTCCATGGCTAGTGTGGATCTTAGTTTTGTTAACATTTATTAATTTAAATTTATTTCACAAAAACATTTTTAGTATGCCTGACCAAAACATTACTTTATTGGTAAACACTCAAAGTATAAAACTGATAATTTCCTTTAAAAGCTCAAACATATACTTTATAGTTATCAGAAGAAAATGTTTAATAGTCACAATGAAACAAAAAATACATAGTCTAAATAACCTTCTTCTTCTTTCGGCTGCTCCTGTCAGGGGTCGCCACAGCAGATCAACAGTTTCCATTTCTTCCTGTCCTCTGCATCTTGCTCTGTCACACCAATCACCTGCATGTCCTCTCTCACCACATCCATAAACCTTATCTTAGGCCTTCCTCTTTTCCTGTTACCTGGCAGCTTCATCCTTAGCATCTTTTTCCCAATATACTCTGTATCCCTCCTCAGCACATGTCCAAACTAACGTAATCTTGCCTCTCTGGCTTTGTCTCCAAACCTTCCAACCTGGGCTGACCCTCTAATATACTTATTCCTAATCCTGTCCATCCTCGTCACACCCAGTGCAGATCTTAACATCTTCAACTCTGCCACGTCAAGCTCTGACTCCTGCCTTTTTGTCAATGCCACTGTCTCCAACCCATATAACACAGCTGGTCTCACTAAATAACCTAATAGTCTAAATAACCTAAGATGGATTTAACTTTATTATTTTTAAATATCAATGGCTTAAACAATTCTAGCAAGAGATCAAATCTATTGAAATATTTAAAACTAAACAAAGCACAAATAGTCTTCCTTCAAGAAACTCATTTCAAAAACAAATGACAATTACAAATGGAATCCTAAGGAATATATATTATATTGGCGCAATCCACCTAAAGGACAAAGACAAAAGGGGTAACAATTTTATGGAAAACAAATGTGATTAACCCAGAAACCATTTATAAGTATGCAGATAAAGAAGGCCTTATGGCATTAGCAATAGTTAAATATAATAACAGAATATGGACCCTAGCCAGTCTATATTGGTTCCCAGGCATTGGAACAGGAACTGTTAAAAAACACATGCATTTCATTTTCAATAATTATAAAGGCAACTTAATATCAGGAGGAGATTTTAACTGTATATCTGATATTTCTGAAACTACAAATAAAAGACCACTGCGTACATCTGCTGTATCAAAAGCTTTAAACAAGTGGGTAGAATAATTTCATCTTGTATATACTTTCAAATTTAAAGAAGATAAATCTTTGTTGTTTTCTCATCAAGATCACAAGTTTGGTACCCAAACTAGAATAGATAAAATATTTGCTGCCCATGACTTACACTCTAAAATCATTAATTTCTCAATCACTCCCTGCCCCTTTTCAGACCACAATTCATTGATACTAAAACTTCAAAATGGGTACAAACCATTAATCTTTAACTCCAGAATTCCAGCATATATAACTAAAATTAAAGAGTTCAAACCCTGGTTATTATCTGAATTACAGTTCTTCTTAGATATTAATTACACCACAGAGATAAACAAAATAATGATATGGGACTCATTAAAAGCTTACATATATAGTAAAACCCTAACTTGGTATAAAAAAATCAGAGAATGGGATTCTGAATGATTAAATCTACAATCCAAACGTTTGTCAGTAAAAGCTGAAAAAAATCAAAATCATTTGGAGATGAAAAAGAAAGTAGAAGTATTAAACAATAAATACAACAAAATTCTAACACATAAAACTAGTTTAGCTTTAGAAAAACTAAAAATTAATACATTGACCACTTCTCCCAAATATCTACATAATTTATCCACAAGAATCAAAATACAATCAAAAGCTAATAACATTAAAAGTATATTCCATGAAAAGAAAGGGAAAAATGTCTCAGATATAGGTGACATTCTTGTTGCCTATAGAAATCACTATATGGAACATTTCCAAAAAGAAAATATATGTATTGATCAATTAAATCTAGATGAAAAATGTTCTAAGATAAAAAAATACCAGAATAAATTATAAGTAGATCTGCAAGCACCCACAGCCTACAAAGAAATTACAGATACAATAAAAGAGGGCAAAAATAATAAAGGTCCAGGTAGAGATGGCATAATTATGGAAATATATAAACTTTTTCCTTCAAATATACTCTCTTCCATAAAACTCTATTAGAAATTCAGTCACAAGCTTTAATACCACCCTCTTGGAGATATTCCTTAATCGCACCAATCTTAAAGGAAAACAAATCCTCAAACCTCTGTACCTCATATAGACCTATATCATTATTAAATAATGACTATAAGATATTTATGACAATATTAACTAACAGAATGAAAATACCACTATCCAAAACAATAAATACTGATCAAACTGAATTTATATATCATAGACACAGATGAAAATATTAAAAGGATAACTTCTCTTATAGATTATGTTAATAAAGAAAATAAAGAAACGCTCGTAATTGGCTTAGATAAAGAAAAAGCCTTTAATTCCCTAAATTGGGACTATTTATTCAAAATCCTAATGATATTTGAATTTCCTGCATCCTTTGCTCATCTCCTAACGAATGTATATACAAATAATTTAGATAGTATATCAAGTTAGGTCTTTTTTCCTCTGAATCTATATATATATATAACAGGCACTAAACAAGGATGTCCTGTGTCAATATTTCTATTTGCTCTGGCTACTGAAATATTGGCAGATTCAATTTGTAATAATATAAAAATCAAAGGAATACATGTTTATGAACAATACAATTCTAAAGTAATGCTATTTGCTGATGACATATTACTAACATTATCTAATACAAAAGAGACATTAGAACAATGATATATATTAATTGACAAATTTTACATGTCTTCAGGACTTCATTTCAATAAATCAAAATATATATTTTTTATTTTTAAATAAAAAAAAAGAAATGCAGACTAAGGGGATCACATAATAGTGAAATAGGAATCTACCTTAAATATCTAGGAACTGAGTTATGCAAGGATAATAATGAATTAGTCTCACAAAACTACAATAATATCATCAATACAATTAAAATCTCTGTGGAAAAGTGGATCAAAATAATATTAACATTTGAAGATAGACTACAGTTAATAAAAATGGTTTTACCATCCAAGATCCTATATATAGCTTTGGCAATCAAATTGTTAGCAGAAAGGAATATACTTAAAGAAATAAACTGATGCCTAATAACATTTTTATGGTTTCCCAAAAGAAACAGAATAGCTTTAATACATCATATCATACCATGGAAACAGGAAGGATTAAACTTTCCTGATACAGAAACATATATAAAAGCATCAATATCTAAAACAATCTCAGATTGGATAAGTCCAAATTTCTCTGCAAATTGGAAAGAATTACTAACTGCAATATCAACAAATGAATGTGATTCACAAAAAAATTCAAATAGATAAAAACAATTTGCCATGGCACACATTATGTATTAGTATGCAATATAACATAACTAAGCCCACTAAACGTTGTATGATTAATTATTACATTGACTCATTTCGGAAAATTATTAATGCAAATATAGATTTAAAAATCTGGTTTGATCTTTTAGCACCATTTATAGGCACAAATAATTTTCTACATAAAATATATAGAGAAAGTATTAATTCCTGGGAACAGAAAGGATTTGTTTGTTGGCTCCATTGTATCAAAGAACTAAAAGTTTTAGATATGCAAGTAATAAAAATAACATACAAAATTCCACAACAGGACTGGCTAACTTTGCAGAGTATTCTGTCATATTCACAAGATTTAAGTAGAATAATTAACAATTCTTCATTTAAAGAAATACCTAAATTTACAAAATACATATATGAAATCATATATAATGACTTTGACATGGGAAACAGTATTTCAAAATTTTACAAAATATTGATAAACTATAAAACAACACCCAAAACCTCATATTGGAAATATATAACAAAAGGACACTCAATACAGTTAACTGAAGATATTAAAACAAATACCTTATTATCGATAAAATATACATCCTTTACACAATACTGGAAAGTTTTTAATTGAAAATGCTTGCACAGAGCATTCTTAACTCCAGACAGAATCAGTAAAATTAGTTCTTCCATAAAAGGAATATGTTGGAGAGGTGAGCAAGTACACAATGCAGACTGGAACCACATTTTCTTTGATTGTTTTAAAACTAAGCCATTTTGGAATGGTATTAATAACTTTCTACAAGCTTTATTTAATGAATCATTTTATTTAATTAAAGCTCTTGTATTATTAAATGCGAACGAAGGTCCTCATTTGAATAGGTCAAACATGTATCTAGTATGGACTATACTTGCAATCTCAAGGAAGTGTATAACAAGAAGATGGAATACAAACACAACACCAACTTTGGAAGACTTCTACAGCCTACTGAAGAACACAGCATTACTGGAAATTAAAGAACTAAAAATATATCCAAAGCCATTTATCAACAAGCCTTGGGGAAAAGTCTTATCATTGATTGACACTATATAATAATTGAGCAGACACTCTGATAATGGATTGGACATACTTATAAAGTAACTGTATACATTAAGATATGTTACAGTGTCAGGTTAATGTAAATAGTGTACATAGTTATTTAAGATGTTATGTATAAATACTATGGAATTCTTTCAAATGTATTTGAAAAATAAAAAAAAATTGAAAAAAAGGATGAGGAGGGCAAAAAGTTTGTAATAAGCAATAGGAAGTTTGTAATTTTACTAGAGTTCTCAACCTGGTGATGAACATGAGAACAACAGTGGCTGTTAAAAAAGGGATAATTACTAGGCCATATAAAATACTGTATGTTAACTGTATGAATCTATAAGAAGATGTTAGAAAAATTGGGAATAGAGACAGGAAAGGCACTTTACAAAGGAATAGTGTGAGGACTTTGTGCTCAACAAAGTCTAGAAGGTTTAGAATTTTTCTACATGGAAGTGGTTGCATAGATATTTTTATACCTCAAACAGATTTCAGAGAATGTATTTCCCTTTAGGTAGACAGCAAATGATGGAGTTGTTATAGGAAATAGAAACTATTGGTAGCTCTCACATTAGCTAAAAGCTTGAAATTTAAAAAACTCTCTACAGAGCACTTTCTCAGAAATGTTGGAGAAGCAAATTATTGTAATTAGGAAACAATTCTTTTTAGCTGAGACATAGGATTGGATTTGTCTAGATACAATAAGGCTTTACTATGTTTAATACTACTGGCTGCCAAAAAATCAACTACTTGGAAATGGAAATCAAAAGCTAATTGAAAAGTAACTGAAATATTGAATACCACAAAGGAGATAAAAGAATTGGGGTTGGATCTCTAGAAATGGAATGGAAAAAATTAATGAAAATTGTTAAGAAAACATATACGCATATCACATGAAAATAATAAGAGACATGTTATAGTTTTTCTTTTCTATTCATGTATGTGTACCCATGTCACTTTTTAAAAAATGCCATGTTTAATAAAGATTTTTTTTTTTTAAAAAGTATCAGTAATCCAAACGAATGACATTATTAACATGCTTGCCCACTCCTTCCACTAAGGTATAACTATTTTTTTATTCCTCCCACAGGCAATTACTATAATTGCTTTAAAATAAACTGCCACACAGTCTCATATTAGGGAAAGGTATTCTCATAACATTACAGGTCTCTCATGACAATGCTGCTATTACAGCAGAGATCACTGAATCCCAGAAGGTACAGTTGTATAACAACTTACCATAACAGACATATTTACCTAAATCTAACTGATGCTACTTTTTACTGGACTAAAATTTGAAGAATACCTTCTGGTCCCTCAGGTGTAACAAGCCAAGGTTTCCCTCTTAGTGGCCAAAGTAGCAGTCTGATCAGTTGAGCAGGACATGCAAATAAGATAAGCCTTACTGGGTTCTGACAAGATCATGACAGCTGGAGCAGCAGACAATACTAAATGGTCTGAGGGCTCATCATGTACTACAGCAGAGACTTTTGAGTCTGACTGGACAACAGAAGCTTTAGTCTTTGATACATGAGCTTCTTTTTCAGCTGCTAAGGGATGTCCAACTGGGAAGATTCAAAGGCCATTCTACTTCACATGTGTTTCTTAATATGTTGATTAACAAAAATTCTGAGTGAAGGTAAGTAACAAAAATTCTGAGTGAAGGTAAGCAACTCGTCAAGTTTTCAGGCACAATGCACTGACAAATGGAGCACTTTATGTAATTACAACTAAGACTCAATCAGAACAAACATATAGTGTGACTATCTCTACAAAGAATCCCACAGTAACAATTACCCCCCCTTAGATGACATGAAAAAATCCAAAAATTAGTCTAGAAATACGTAAGAGAGGAAGATGTCTCCAGTAGGGTACTTATGTGCTCAACGCAATGGAAACTGGTACTGGTCATATGGCTGACAGACTGAAGTAAAAGTGAAGACTCTGTTTGAGCTGATGGCAAGAAAGTTCTGAGAATTTTCACACCCATATGTCCCTTATGCACAGCTTCTTATTCTTGCTTTTGGGATATATGTCAGAAATACGGAATCACAGAAAGACGCCCAAGCTTTGGTATGCTATTCAGAAGTACAGTATACTTGGGTAACAGTAATCAATGAAGGATACATGTAGATGCAAACATACTTGAATAGTAGCCCTTTTGTGGTATAGCATGCCCTACATTTTATCAAAGTGGGGTACAATGGCACTTTAATACAAAACTTTTTTTTTTTTTGTTATAATTTTTACTGGGGTTGTAGACACATCTGTACATTAGCGGGGTTACACACAAGTTTATCTTTACTGCCATACGAACAACTGTATCATGGCACTCTGTGGCTTTCAGGTATCAAGTACAGTCTGCAAGTTTGGCTATTACATATTACTGACTTAGTGGGAGCTGCCTAAGCTGAAGGACATGTTGCTGTCTTCAGTGTATGAGTTACATCCATTTAACTGGCAATACCCAGGGACACATCTAATCTTCTGGGGGATGGAATTTCACTGATAGGATACCGATTTAAAAATAATGCAGATTAATGAACTGTGTGTGCAAGCAGCTCTCAAAAACTCCTACTCAAAGCATTAGGCAGATCACCTGTATGAAGGTTCACATCATCTGCATTTACAGATGACATACCTTGCTGGACGTCATGTCAAATAATAAACCTCTTCATGGATTGTTCTACTCTGTGGGCCTTGGAATGCCTCTAACTTGCTTCTTTACGAAATGCACACCATATTTGGATATGCTTTTCATGCTTTAAACAGCACTTCTTTAGCTGAAGTCCACCATATTTTAGGCAAAGACACCTCTTCTCACAACAGCCCCACCATCCAAACTGGGATTCAAGGAAAATTACCATCATCAGCTTATCACAACATGTCAGAACTCTGCTCCACAACCTCGATATCCAGCCACTACTACTACTACTACTGCTTCTGAGTGAACTTCTCCAAACTTCTAGAATAGCCTTACTTCATTACACAAAAGAACACAGTATTAATATTCTGCAAGACCAAAATGTAATCACCATTTAACAGATCCACTATGGTTTACTTCTTTATTTCTGGTAAAGTCCAAGTAAAAGACTCTGGCAACATCATGCCTACTAATTCTAATGCATCCAGAGCAGAAGCAGGAAGGTCAGGCAGCACTGTTAATTGCTTTCCCAAGAGAAAGGAAGCATACACTTCAACAGTAATAAATGTAACTATTGGATCTACATAAAACACTTTTATTCTCCACTATGTTGCTCCCAAACCCAAAGGCTTTCAACATCTCAATCAGGTGCATGAAGAATGACTGACTACATATAAGGATCAAACAGCACTGTCACTTCTTATGCTTGACCAAGTGTAACCACCTGGATCAAGTCAAGAGGTACTAAAGCTAGTAGTCAGTGGATCTTAGCTGATTCAGAAAACTTACTTAGGCAGAATGAACCAACCACAAGAAATACCTCCCAAGGTGCCAAATTACATTTTAGCCACTATCTTATAGTAGATCCAGTGTAAGGGCTACTACTGTATGAACAGTGTTACTGGACAGGCCATTAATGCCTCACTACATAGTTGTTTACAGACCTATGATAAAAGAGGAGTTAGCTTTGCATTTCTGTTCTTCTTTCAATTAGCATTTACAAGAGATCTACCAAAATGTGTGTTGTAAACACTTGCTTTTAATTTCCTGTGAATTACAACACTGTTGCAGTTGCAACTATGTTGGTCACATCAACAGCAATCATGATATATAAGCAATGTTTATACTACTGAGTGGCTAGCCCTGTCACCGTTGTTTGTATCCATTAACTCCATCAATTCAGGTACATTGTCATCTTTTACAACTTGCCCAAATCATAGCTGGAAAGGGTCTTTCAGTCAGTCCGCCTATTCAGTTAACAAACAGGAGACAAGTAGGTAGGCAGACAGATGTTCGGCAAGAAGAATGACCTATAATCCTTAAATAAGTGAAGAACTACTTTTTCTTGGGAGTATTTGTTACCAGAAGCCTCCCTCAACAACTGTGGCAAAACCCTAGCCATCACAATGTCTGACGTTATGCTGAAAAAGGGTTCTTTCTAACAGGTCTAGGAATTCTCTGCACGTATAAGCTATCACAGACTCATGCCTTTCTGTTTGGCAGCCTCACTTGCTAGCCTCTTTTTTCAACAGTTATCTCCACCCACCCCTTCAACTCCCCTCGCAAGAAAGTTAGGACTGAAGAATTGCTGGACCCTCCTCTCATATCCATCTAAAGCCTGGTCACTGCAAAGTTCAAAGTAACAATGATCATAATCAATCCCCACAGCTATTTACAAATCTCTTCCTCAAGGCATGGGTTACTGCCCTCTTGTCAAATTCCTCTTTAAAAAACTTTACAAGGAAATTAGCTCCTTCCTTCAGTTCAGCATCCGACAATGACACTCATCTGCCCAACAATTTACCATCATTCTATTCCCCATAATCCTGTTAATTTCCTGTGCCACCTGCACCTTCCCATTTAAGTATCTGCTATTACTTATATTGGCCCAAACTATGTCTTACTCCTCTTGCAGTTCTCACCAGTTTCTTTTCATGTCTGCTCACTTCAACCTCACACTTCTTAAAGCAGTTGCTGTACACCTTCATCACGCAGCTTCTATTCTCCACCTTCACTCCTTATGCTTTCCCACTTGACTTCAGTAGCTCCTTCATTTGCGATATAAATGTTGAAAGCTTGAGAATCTTCACAAACTAAACAGCAGGAAGTGTCATGCAAGTGGCAGTTTCACTCTGATTCATACGAGCTCAACAGTGACTGTGATGTGATCAAAATCTACCAATACTCCAGCCATGACATCAGACACAAAACAGGCTTCCTCTTTTAACATTAATATAAATTCTATTCTGCTAAATTTACTAACATTTATTTCCAGGAAAATCCAAATAGGCAATAATCTGTTTTCAGTGAATGCCCTTGGGGAAAAGTTCCTCAAATTACATAAAGCAAAACAACAGAGTGTAGCAAATATAACATTCAATAAGCATTGTCATTTTTACAAGTACAATATAACACGGTTGTAAAGGTTGTCAATCAGAGGCGCCGGAAGCTGTTGAAGAATGGGGGGGGGGGGGTGAGAGGGGCACTTAGTGATCTAAAAAGGGCATTTTTTTAAAACTATTTAATACCACAACATAGGTTCACTTGGATGACATTTCAAGCTTAGCCAATTTTTGGTGCTTGAATTTACATTTCCTGATTGGTCTTACCATGATAATTGTATATCAGCCCTAGTGAGAATAAATGTGATCATACTATAGATAATTTGAGGGGACCCATGTAAGGGATGCAGCATTTAGGAACTGCCTCTATCCATTAGTGGCATGAGGGGCAATCCTGGAGTACACTTTCTATTACCCATCCTTAGATCCAAGTTGCATTTGAATATGGACAGGGATGAGCTTTGTTTTAGTTGAATGGATAGTCTGTTTTGGAACAGTGGTAGCCTCTGTGATGTATATCCATCTCTTTACAACATGCAGTTTAGATACCTGGACTGAGTATTTCTGATGCCATTTGACTTGCTGATGTTCAGAAGGTCCATTTGTATTATGTCGGAGGATGCCTTGTATGCCAGACATGTCACCTCTAAGCACTCTGTAGGATACTGAGTATAGTGAGAAATCCTTGAGGTGATCTATGCAAGATCTACTGTTTAGGACTTGTATCCTTTCAGTAAGGTATCTCTGTGGGTATTCCAATTGTTGGATGGGTCTGGACAGATACATGCCAAAGTGGGTATTATACAAAATGATTGATCTAATGAGGGCTTTGTAAAAGGGGACAATAACATCTCTAGATCTAGTCAAAATCAATTTGTTTATAAGCTGTGGAATATAGAAAGACTTTCTTATGACTCTGGGCACATGTTGGTCAAAAGTTAGGTCACTGTGAACACAAGTTCCAAATGCCAAACAGCTGGGTCAGTTCTCAGGGGGCAATGTCAATTTGGTAGTTCCCTGGAGTAGATGACTTTCCAAAGGATACGATAATGTACTTCGTGGAGTTTAGTTTCAATTCATGATTCTGGCACCAGCTATTGTTTGGGACAAACCTTCCTGTGTGATGGCTGAGTCATTTGGGGATTCAATAACTGCTCCTAGCTTAGTCGGCGAAAGCCCTTTGGTATTTCCTTCTACTTTTGAGATGTATATGCCAAACAGAAAGTCTCAGCACCGAACCCTGGGGGACTCCATTGGTGACTGGTCTCTTCCCCTATTTTGAACTACTCTATCCTGTGAGCAAGCATACATGTATGCATTCTTTGATTCACTTTCCTGATTGTATTAACCTGATTGTATTAAATTATATTCCTTTTATAATACAGCACCACTTGTCAGAATGTGTTTTAAATTTGTAGTTTGGAACAGTCTTCTAGTAAGCAATGAAACAAAATGTATGAACCAATAATGAAAAAAATACCCATTTCAGAAAATTTTAACCATAAAGGGCCACTCAAACTTCTGTCATTACAATCTACCAATAACAGTAAATATGCAAAATCTCTGCAGAAGTAATCTAAATAATTCCACATTAAAGGGATCTGTAACTAATGAAGAGGTTGCTGCTAGCAAACAACTTTATATTTCATTGTTTCATCTACAAATAAAGTGCTTGTTGCTCTTGAAGAATAAATTGCCTATGCTACATTAAAAAAATGATTAGCTAGTAATTTTGCAATGGGGAAAGGATGGCAAACTGATAACAGAAACATAGTTACTAGGTAACTCCTCCAAAGGAGGACATTCATAGGACTGTAGCATCCACTCTCTTTAAAGTACAACACAGTACAGTATCAGCAAATCATCTGTATACTGTGAGAGTAGAACCCACAGCCTTCTGCATCAAAAGCAAGTATACTACCTGTTGAGCTACTAACAATATACATGACTTAGCATAAGTAGCACTAAACTTCTCTTCCCCTGAAGCCCTCAGCTTCTTGGAAAATCCACTTGACACTCAACTAAACCTCTCAACTTCGCAGCACAAGAAATCTGGAAAAAGCTAAAATTTATTTGGAGGGGGGGGGGGTGCAAAACCAGGGACAGATTTTAAATATTGCTTGCATGATCTTAGACAGTTGCTAAAATAAAGTGTTTTGTGTTGCCATGTGTTTCCTAAAAGATAGGAAGACTGAAACTTAAAGGGCTATAATTATTTAGTGAATTTAGTTCTTACTGATTTGCCAGAAAACCACAAATTTTAAGAGGAACAGACCAAAATATGAGCCAAATATTCTGTGAAAATCTGGACAGTTGAGAGCTATGGACTCAACTCCCTGAATCACGACTGGTGGTATGGGTAGAAAATTCAGGCTCTTGTTTGAGCCTGAGAAACACTAACCACCAGGTATACCTAATTGGGGCATTTTCAGACACAGACACACACACACACACACACACACACACACACACACACACACACAGTGGAACAGCATAACTCCTGCAAATAAAAAACAAAACTCTCCTTACTGGCATGACTCTGGCAGCACCAACAGAATAGCAGCAGCATAACTCCTGTAACACAGAGCAATAACAGAACAAGAACAGCTAGTTTAGTTATTTTAACTTCCCGCGTGAATCCACGTTAGCATGAAAACTCCACTTCATTAAATTAGATCTTGTAGCTGTAAAAGTGTGTGTGTGTGGGGGGTCACCCCCTCCCCCTGGCTCTATGGTTCTGGCACCCATGGTCATTTTTTACAGGTATAATACAATAAAATGTAACACAGAGCAACCAAAGAAATAGTAAAATTGTCTAGTAAGAGAATTATGCTTAACTTGTTTAAATTATAATACATGAAGAGAGACAGGGATGGAAGCAAAGATGAGATAAGCAGGGAAATCCATGAATTCAAAGAGGTAAAGAAAAAGAATGGTTTGTTTACAAAATGATTACTAGTAAGCTGACAAAGTGAGTCAGAGATGAGGGAACGGGAAGACCAGTTAGTAAACAAATGAATGCATGTAAACATGAGAAGATATTTGAGTAGATATCTTGCATCTACTTTTCTGAAGTGAAAGCCACTGCCAAAGGGCTCTAACTGACTAAGTTTGCAGATGACTGCAAGCTAGAAGCAGTCACTGAATCCCCAAATGACTCTGTCATCCTGCAGGAAGGATCAACTCAAATAAATAACTGGTGCCAAAATCCTGGACTGAGACTAAATGCCAAAAATGCATTATTCTATCCTTTAGGACGTCATCTACCCCAGACAACTACTACATTGATATTATGACCCTAAGAGTCGACTCAACTGTTTGTGATTTGGAAACATATGAGGACAGTGACGTAACTTATGCCCAACATGTGTCTACTGTTGTAAGAATGTCCTTCTATATTGCATAGCTTATAAACAAAAGGATTGTATATAGATCCACAAATATCACTGCCCCCTTCACTCAGCCTTCATTAGACCAATTATTGAATATAATGCCCCCTTTTGTATGCATCTGTCCTGGCACATGCAACAATTGGAATACCCATAGAGATACCTTAGTAAAAGGATACAAGGCCTAAACAACATGTCCTACATGGATTGACTCAAAGACCTGTCACTATACTTGGTATCCTACAGATTTCTAAGAGGTGATCTGTGTCTGGCATGCAAGGCATCCTATGACTCATTACTGATGGATTTACTGCACATTTTCAAATCAAACGGCATCAGAAATACTTTGGTCTGGGGATCTAAAATCTCTTCTGCAACATTAACAGCATGGTTTGGAGGGACAGGTATATCTCGTACAGGATACCGCTGCTGTGGAACAGACTCTCCATTACATAAAACAAAGCTCGTTCCTGTCTATTTTCAACTGCAACTTAGATCTATGGATGAAAAACAGAAACTTGACCACAGGACGCCCCACTGTACTACTAATTGAGAGAGGCAGCTCCTAAATGCTTTATCCCATGCATGGGTCTCCTCAAATTATCTATGGTATGATCCCAGTTATTCCCATTAGGGGTAATATATAATTATCAACCATGGGATAGGTAAGGCTAATCTGTACTAAATGGCATAGGTTATGTTGAGCAAAAAAGGGAAATTGGCTAAGTTTAAAATGACCTGCAAGCGTATTAGTTACCTATGAACCTATAAGAGAAGGTAAGTGTATAATGTCAATATTGAAACAAATATTTAAAATTACAAATTGGTATTTCAAGGATATGTACTTTGGTAGCATAGCAAATAAGTAAGATTTTCAATAGTGGAACAGGACATGTTAGTAAGGTACGGAAGAGGGATAGTAGGTTAGAAAAAAATGATTATAGTGACATGAAGTGAAGGGAGAAGACGGCGGCAAGAAAGTGGGGTGAGAGATAAAACTGGTTAGAAGATGAAGATGAGGTGAAAGAAAAAATTAATTAGCCAGGAATTGGTTTGGAATGTTTTCAAAGAAGTTTTGAACATGTAGGTGATAACCGGAATATTAGAGACAGCGAGTTCCAGGTGTTTGTTACTGCGTTAGGAATATAGACAGTGTCCTTCAGTTTTTTTTTTTTGTGTATGATAAGGAGTTCCTTATCATTTGATCTTAAGGAACATTGTGGGGTATAATTCTGTAGAATGGCATTAACAGCTGGGCTGTTATTATTAGTTTTTGTGCTGTGATTAATTGGGTGTGTGCATGATACTGAGGTAGTTCTTCTAGTGCAGCACAATGTTGGCTCTGACTGGGTGCATAGATAACAGTGTGCAGTCTTGTTATAGCATTGCTCAAGTTTAGTTTTCAGACAGGTTTGCAAGGACAGTTCATCCATATAGTCATGATGGTAGTAGACAAGTGACAGCAAGTGTTAGTTTAGTAACAGTTATGAGGGAGTTTTGTGTTCTGTAGGGCATTCATAACTTTTGGTATATTTTTTAATTGCATTTAGAATATCTGGGTCAAATTTTATGATGTCATCTATGGTTATGGCAAGTAATTAAAAAAAAAAAACTAAAACCCACAACAATAGCGTGGATAACCTTCCCTCTGACTTTCTCAAAATCGCTGCCAATAGTATTGCTTACTCAGTACCTATCCTTATCAAAAGATCCATTTCTGAACACCAAGTGCCTACAATTTGGAAGACATCATACGTTATTCCACTTCACAAAAAGGCACTTCTACTGACATATCCAACTATCGACCAATACCTATCTCGTCCCCACTATCAAAAATACTAGAGAAAAAAGGTTGTCAGAAAAATATGTATTAATGTGTGTATTAGTAATATGCTTAGTGCATTTAGAGCTTGAAAAGGGTTAACACATTTATTCTATTTCATACTGCATAAATCTGTACAAACTGCAGATGCTTTCTGACCTTGTATTGTTAGCTAAAATCTTGCTTGTGCCTTGGAAATTTACTGAGAAGCAGATGATTCCTGCTTATGTTAGGAAAATAATGAATAGAACAATACTACTTGTATGAAGCTTAGACAAGAAGTTCCGTTTGTGCTGTGAGAAAATACACAGCTGTAGAAGCTATAGACAATTAGGACAAGGCCTGTTTGAAAATATGAACTGCAATCAGCATTTGCTTATATCTGAGTTAGAAGAGTACCTTGAAATGTAACACTGTCCAACAGAAGCCTGTAAACGAATTACTGCCCACCAAGGCCAGGTTGTTTTTCTCAAAAGTTTCTCACAAATCTAGTCATGTCAGCAGAAAATCTGAGTAACCTCTGCTGTAGAACAATACTGAAAGTTGTGTTTGATTACGTCAGCCATAGAAGGCCATGTCTTGTAAAACAGTATAAGAATAAGCATACTTCCTGTTAGTAGTTAGACAAATCCTTGTATTTGCATGCTTTTGTCTCCTTGCAGCAAGTAATTAAATATGCCTTAACTGAACCTTACGTGTATTGGTCTTTGAAGTTTTTTCCTTTGACAGGGTCTATATTATATCATCGAATGCTTAAAAAAGCGAATGATGAATAATTGAACCCATGTAAGCGAAAGCTTACAATCTCAAAAGCTCAGAACAGCGATTTTTTTCCAAGGGGAAAAAAATCGCTGTTAAAAATAAAAAAAGGAAAAAAAAAATTGAAATAATACATAAAGTGGGGGGCTTCACCCCCCTACTTAAATATACCAACTCCGCGATCGCACTACAGTGCCGAAAACGGCAAAGTAACGGAAGTGGCCAAGCAAATTCTTTCCCTGGGAAAGAATTTGCTTAAAAGCCGCTTTGCTATTTTGCATTTCCGTTGTTTCAAGTTCGACCAAGACGCATTTGTTATAATGCATCTTCGGTCATCTACTAGGAGCCCTAGAGAAATGCATAAATGTACAATTAATATATTATCTATAGAAGCATAATCTTCTAACACCCAATATGGCTTTCGCCCCCACCACAGCACCACCACCACTCTACTATCTTTCACCAACACAATCAACCAACACAGAAACAATAGTCATACTGTATCAGCTGTCTTTCTTGATCTATCCAAGGACTTTGACATGGTCTCCCACACCAAACTAATTGAATCACTCTCTGAACTGAATATAAGCCTAGCGACCCTTTCCTGTTCCTGTGACTATCTTACTGGACATCACCAAGAAGTACGATGGCAACAAAACCTCTCTCCTCTACTGCCACTTACCCTTGGTGACCCCAGGGGTCCATACTAGGTCCCTTAAGTTTTCTCTCTTTACTAATAAGTTCCATACATCTGCACCACAAGCCACTGTGATTCAGTATGCAGATGATTCTACTTTGATCTGCTCAGCTCCCACTATAGCAGACTTACAGTCATTTACACAAGAAATCCTTTACTGCAGTAGAATCACGGTTAAGTAAAACACAACTAATGTTGAACCCTAATAAAACTAAACTTATGCTTTTCCACCCTACCAGGACACCAACACCATCCCTTTTAATATCACATCCAAAAACCACACTACCATCTCACTCGTATGTCACACTAAACTCCTGAGGATCATGATAGACTCTAACCTAAGGTTCGACATCCATGTCTCACAAACTACAAAGAAAGTTCACAAAAAAATAGGAATGCTGTATAGAAATAAACAGTATCTTACAAATTCAACAAAAACTACAGCAGCTCACACACACCTCATCTCAACTCTTCTTTATGCCTCTTCTATTCTCACTAACTCCTGAAAAACATACCTGGCAAAACAAGAGTCCTGTTATTACAAAACTGCTAAATTTGCCAGAGACTCCCCTTTCAGAACACATCATTGCACCGCACTTAAACAATTCAAATGGCTTGAACTCCCACAACTCTTACTCTACAACCAACTAACCATTGCCCATAAGATGCTTTACCAACCACAAAAAACCTTGCCCTTGTTAACCTAATACATCCCTACATAAACAACAGGACCCTCTGCTCTAATAAAAAAACCCTACTAACCATATCCAAATCCAATAACACTGCTGGGGACTCCCTTTTCTCCAACATCATAGCTAAAACCTGGAACAGGCTGCCTTGTGGATTAACTTCCAAAACCAATCTACTCCACTTTAAAAGAGGACTAAAAACTCACCTAAATTCTACATTGATGTGCTCCTGCAACAATCCAGGATATTCTCTTACTTTACCTCCCTAGCATTACCCCCTAACCTCAAGATCTCCATAACTCCACTCTATCATACTATAAACTGCAATTCTTTCTGTTACCTACCAATAACACTGACATTTCACTTGCACTTATATTAGTGTATATTACATCTTATGATTACTAAGGATATTTATTTGTGGACTGAACTACAGGCTAACATTATTACACTATTGTTCATTGAAACTTTCATCTGGTAATAACTGAAGCTTTTCATCTGATAATAACATCTCAGTTACCTATGTTTATATGTATATACCCCACTAGGTAAATATGTCTTACTATTATGTGTGCTCAAAAAACATGATATGTACCCTGTATTAATAAGCTTGTACAACAATGCATATGTATATTTGTACCTGTAATGTGCTACTGTTGTTTATATTGTTAGACATGGAGCTTTTCTCCCCTGGGCCTACGCTGAAAAAGGATCTGTGCCCATTCGGACTTTCCCAGTAAACAAATGTAAAATAATAAATAAATAATAATAAATAATTTAGTATGAGATACTACTTCAAATTCAGTGCTGTTTATGGGGGTTATTTTGAAGTTATTTTTATCAAGGCTATGTAAGGAGGAAAAAAAACGGAATAGCTTAGTTTTTTTAAGGGTTGAGCAGTAACTGGGCATGTTGGAGCTAGCTTTCAATGGAGTTAAAGACCTCTTGCGTTATTTGTTGAAGATGATTTGGGTTATCAGAGGAGCAAATGAGAAAAGAATCATCTGCGTACTTTATGAGATAAGCTTGTTGGGAAAAGTATAGAGATTGTTGGTGACTATATTACACAGCAGCGGACTGGGAATAAAGGCTTGGTGTATGTAGACCAATATGTAAGTTCGGCTTTAAGAAGCTTTCTAGGGGCTTGCACAAGTGTATAAATACTGATCACGTGCGAGCCTGACTGACATTTTGTAGTAAGATGTTGTGATGTAAACATACATGTCTGCATTGCCTGTCTGTTAATCAGTTTGTTTATATTTTGTAATACTACTATCCATCCTGATGTGTTTCTTTGTAATAAAGCATATAAACAAACTACCCTACCTGTTCGTCATCTATACTACAGAGGGACGAATGACAGTGTACACCCGTGATAACTGTCAGGAAAGCCATTTAACAGACTGTAGTCTGTCAGACAAGTAGCTTCTGAACCAAGTGAAAGTAGACAGTGAGAGGACATGGGAAGACACTTTGTATAGGAGTTCGCTGTGTGATGCATCGTCAAAGGCCTTAGCTAGATCCAGGAATAGAAGATAAAATTTACCACTGTCCCTGGTTTTGTTGAATGTGTATAGGAAAGACATGAAGGCAGTGGTAGCATTATGTTTCTTGACCTGCATGTCAATTTCCGTAGTCACACTTTTCAAGAAACCACTGGCACAGATGTTCGCTAATTACCATTTCCATTACACCCTAATGCTTGTCTCATACCTTTCTTAGCACCCTGCGCTTTGCTCATATGCAAGAGGCAGGAATTCAATGAACCATCCAATTCATGTGCATAAGACAGGAATGAAATCACCAACTCAGTGTATCTTCCTATCCCGCTCTTGAGGTTGCATACTTGCTGAAATTCCAAGGACAATAAATGCATCTTCAGAAAAGTAGAGTTGAACTTGCAGATGTGGGAGAAATATATACGAAGTTTGCAGTTGTGGTACCTCAGAGTATTCCTGCTACTCCAAGAAACAACAAACCTAAAGTTAGAATATATATGTGCCAGGGTTGTAGGGGTTAAGAACCCCAGCAAAAAACAATTTTAAGGGTTTAATAGTGAGTTTTAGAACTCACTGGTTTAGTCTGAATCAGAGTTCACTTTTCAAAATATCAGAATTTGCAGGACTGGGGCTTGCACTCCTGATACAGAGCCCTCAAGGTCATATGAATATGGTTTATAATAATTTGTTAGTTAGAGCTACCCAGTGAGGATATGAAACATTACCCCAGCCTGCTTACATACCCTCACACATCTCCCTCCATAGGACTGATCTCTGATTCCAACATACTTCCATATGGGAACCACATAAACAACCTTCTAATCAAGAGTTGCTCAGTCAGAAGAGGCCTCCACCTTCCTTATGGCATTGGGTAATAGTCAGAAGATTTACTCCTTACTCTGTCCAACAGCCTCCTTCACAGTAACTGTCTAACATGTTCTCTCTCATTCTTATTGCAGTCCTGACACATTAGATAACAACCCCTGTTTGCTCTCCATGCCATTGGAATCCTAAGAAAAAGAAAGCTAGTAAACCAGAGATCATGCATATCTTGCCAATAACCACCTTCATTCTTTACCATCCTTTTCAAGGAAGGCAAGGCCTATAAGTCTTGGAGTGCATTTTAGGGTAACCATCCAATTGTCTAAGCTATGTCTGAAGGCAGACAGGGAATTGCACCACTTGGCATGCACAGGGAGTCTATTCCAGAGCAAAGGAGGCACTGGGTGACGAACCTATTGTTCTATTTAGTTCTATTTGTTTTCTGATGTAGAATCAGACCTCTGCTGTTAGTGCTGGCTATACTGTTTGAGACATCAAGAAAAGGAGGTCTTGGACAATGAGATCCCCGAGTGCACAGAAAGCAAGGCACAGATCTCTCCTCAAGATATGAAGTACAGAGAGAGTGACTTCAGCCTTCCCTGATAGCAAACATTTTTGAGGTTTGAGATTCTTTTGGTTAGGAACTTCTGCAGTGTTTCGAGTTTTTTGAAATGCCCAGTGAGATACATGCCAAAGGGTGCATTACATTCTACAATGGGTCTAGCCATGACAGAGTGCAGGAAAACAATACCTTCCTTGATTTTGTAAGAGATGCCCTTGGTGATTCACTGTAATACACAGAAGGATTTTCTGACTAAGGGTGCTACATGGTGATGAAAGGAAAGGCAGCCATCTAACCCGGTGCCTAAATCTCTGATGACAGACTCACAGGAGAATTGGGTATCACTGATGTAGTAGGTGATAGCAATGTGTTGTTTTCTGAAGGAGATGATAACTGCATTTCTTGGCATTTCGTTTGGGCTCCTTCTCTGTGCGCCATGTGTTAATGCATGATAGTTCTGGTTGAAGGGAACTTGTAAAATCTGTTGATTTGACTACACCCAGCTTGTAGTCATCAGTGAACTTGTCAGAGATCTTTGTTGCCAGTGCTGAGATAAGAGAAATAAATGCCAAAAAGGAGGGCGCCCAATATAGATCCCTAGAGAATGCCACTGGTCACCTTTTCCTTAACTAAGGAGGCATCACCGACCCTAGCAACATGCATTCTATCCATAGGCCTGTTTTCAATCCATCTTACTGTATAGGGAACTATGTTTAAGGTTATTAGCTTGTTTACAATCCCATTGTGTGGTATGGTATCAAATGTTTTGCTATATCCGAACAGTGTTACCACTGTTCACAGCCTGCATGACCTTTTCAAAAAAGTTCACAAGACTGAAGAGGTATGACCTACCCTTAACAAATCAGACTAGCTGTGGGTCAAGCCTGATTAAATTCTTAATGTTGTAATTTATGAGGCCAGTGGGTGAGTGAAGATGTGTTTCATGGCTTTGCGGACAAGACTAGCAATGCTAATGGGTCTAGAGTTACTTGCATCAGTAGTGGGGTCACCCTTATAGAGGGGCATCACCACAATAGTGTGCCAGTGATTGGGGACACAGCCTGTGGCAAGGCTTAAGTTGAACAGCTTAAGGAGGAGATCAGCAAGAGCCTACTTGACAGTGTTAATAAGATAACCCAGAATCTTGTTGGGGACCACTGAAGTATTTTGTTCTTGAAGAACCCTAATTTTGACTCAAATTTCAGCTCTGTCCCTCTTAATCCCTCCTAAAACTGGTGAGTCTTGGAGAAAAGTTGTTGAATTACACTTAACAAATAATGACAATAATTAGAGTTACAGGCTTTTTTAATTCAGAAAATGTAATAGCAGCAGCCTGCATTTAAAGTGGAACCTGGGTGTTGAGAGACAGCCTTACAAGACTATCTGCAAATATATAGAGCTGAGTATATTTTTCTGTATTATTCTGTATTATAGAGCTAAATTGTTGCTTAGATATCTGTTGTCTTACTGTTCTGCAAATATACAGAGATCAGTATATATTTTTTTTGGTTTTATAATTTGCACTCTGATTCCTCACATCTCTGTTGAAACTTCCCCACCCCCCTCCCTGTTCTTGGTTGTAGTTTAAATTTGGTGGCTTTTGCAGTGCCCGCCCCACTGTAGATTTGATCTAGGACACTCCCCAGTCCCATCTCTTTACCGCATTCTACCTAATAAACCCTTTCTGCACTTGCTTTCAGTCCTTTTTTAATTTAATTACATTTTTTCAAACTGTGTGTGGACTAATATTGCTACATACTCAAGTGTGCCAGCTTGCACTGCATGTGAATTGTTTTTACTACTGTTTTTGCTACTTTTCTGAAAAAAAAAAAAATTGTAAGCCTGTTTCCTACCTTTCCTGTAATTAGTGCTCCAGATACAGATTTGCTGTATCCAGGACTATTTGTAAGCTTCTGAGCCCCCCAAGCCTTTCTGTGTTCCAGATACAGATTCGGTTTATCCAGGACTATTTGTAAGCTTCTGAGCCCCCCAAGCCTTTCTGTGTTGGAGGGAAGCCTTCTAACTTATCAGTGGGAGTGGTAAGCACTAGGTAACCTGTCTACCACATAAGGAGTGGTTCTGGCCCAGAATTTGTAGTTACTGGCCGTTTGGGCGGTCTTCCATCTCTCTCAACTTTCTGATTTGAAGGCATGCATTTGCACTTGTTTCTGTCCTGTAACTCCTGGGCCCATCTCATTTGCTCCCTCAAAAAAAAAATTATCTGCTTTTACTGTATTTGTGTTTCTTCCCACTTTATTTTGCTTTTGCGTCATCTTAAAAGTACTCAATTGTATTTATTACTGTTTGATGTAACTCATTCTAAGCCTTTTAGTTTAAGCACTTGGGCTTCAGACCAGTTGTTTTACATTAAGAAGGTTTGTGGTCTGCACTGTAGTGGCAGAACAGGTAGCTTACATCCTTCTAAGTTGGGAACTGCTGATTGAGGGCTCAGTGTCTGTTATTCTAAAAGTGTATTAATTCTGGTTTAAGCACTTGGGCTTCAGGCCAGTTATTTTACATTGAAAGGGTTCGTGGTCTGCACTCTTGTGGGAGGAGATGCTGGACTCTGCCCTTCTCAGCTGGGAATTTCTGGTTAAAGGCTTATAGTATCTGCATATTTGAACTGTTTCTTACTGAAATTGGTACACCTTATTTGCTGTAGCATAGACTAGATCCAGGTCTGCTGAATCTAGCTTTGTTTGTATGCTTGTTGTTTGTTTGCTTGTTATTTCCCTGAAACACTAACGCGGCTTTTCAGCGCTTCTGTGGATCCCTAGTGATATCTGCATTGCTTACTGTACTTATTTCCTTGTTTCACTTGAAAGAAAGTTACTGTTTGTCATTTTTGCATTTAAGTTACCTGTAACACATTGCATTTAAGTTACCTGGCACTTGCTCACTAAAGCAATTATATAAGTCAGCACTAAAAAATTAAAAGCACTACACCCTCACAAACTCCCCTTGAGTACCTTGTTCCCCACTGGCCCTTTTTTTTCAATTATAAAGGAATTCCCAATACTATTCTAGCATGTCCAAAGGTCAGTTGTCAATCTCCTCTCCGGTCCAGCTGGTGAATCTGGGAATCTTGAGGCAATGTTACAACTGCCTCATATACACAGACAACCTTCTCCTCCTCCCAACAAATTCCAACACATGTGAGAGATGCAACCATATAGCCATACTGGAAGCTAAGCTCTCTCAACTCAGTACTGGCGAAACCAGTCAGGAGGAGAAGGAAACCACACTCATTACAATTCCAGTCTCACACAGACCTACCACGACAGCAAACCAAACACACAAACACACAAAAACATACTCGGAGACTCTAAATAAAAATCTGCCTAAACAGCAGAGACCTCCAAAGCAGACACCCAAGCAACCGCTACCCCAAAACTAAACACGTGCAACACATAGCTCACAAAGCCAGTGTACCGAACAGTCACAGCCCTTAAGGCTAAACAACACACCTGATGCACTTGTAATAGGTGACTCTATCGTCAGGCACACTGACGTCCCGCTCACCAGGCTGAACAAGGAGAAGGTCACGGTGAGCTGCCTGTCGGGCGCTAGGATCCGCCACGTAACACAAGCACTCAGGTCACTCCAAGACAAGTACAAATATGACTCAGTCATTGTCCATGCTGGTGTGAATGACCTGAGGCGTACCTCCCTGGACTACATGAAAAGAGACATAGAGGAGCTCTCTGAGCATGTAGCCCAGGCCATATGACCCTGACCTTGAGTAGCATCTTACCCTCACCAAGAATGATGCCACAGTATGAAGACAAGATGATCAATTTCAACAATTGGCTTAAGTATTGGTGTCATTCAAAGGGGATCAATGCCTGTCAGCCTGGGATGACATGCTCGACAAGCCATGATGCTTTGCTAGGGACGGCTTGCACCTGTCACCCCTGGGCTTCGGATACTGGCAAAGGCTCTTACTACCCCCATAGTTCCTTTTTAGGCAAGGCTCAAAAGACAAACCCACCTCCATAGGTATCACAAGGGATAAGAAACTAAGAGTAATGCTACTCAACGCCAGAAGTCTAAACCTCAAGATGCACGCACTCGAAACTCTCCTTAGCATGGAGAACATCGATATCTGTGCAGTAACAGAAACCTGGTTCAAGGCTCGAGAGCACCCCAGCACTACCAGGTTATACCTCATACCATGCTTTTCGCCCCAAAACTTGGACGAACCACAAAAGGAGGGAGTATCAATATTCGTCAAAGATACCCACACTTCCAGGTTGGTGGCACAGCACGAAGCATCAGAGACTATCCATGTGCAACTAACAGTGGGTAAAACTGCCTTCCAGTTTATAGCCTGCTACAGACCACCCTCCCAAACCCAGGAACCCCACTCGGCCTTCCTGAGAACACTGGAAAATATGAAGGTCTCTCCAAACACCATTATATTGGGTGACTTCAACTACCCAAACATAGACTGGGAGCATTACTCTAGCTCCAACACCTAGCCCAAAGGTTCCTAGAATTTATAAACTCAAATGCTATGGAACAACTTGTTACCACTCCCACAAGAGGGGAAAACATACGGACCTGATCATCACCAACATGGGGACTCTATGCTCCAGACCAGAAGTGTATCCCTCACTGGTAAGATCAGACCATAAACTAATCTCACTGGATATTCACATCCCGACTCCACCCCCTGCCCTGAAAACCACAGTGAAAAACTTCTCTAAAGCAAATTTCACACTCCTCAAAACCGAGGTGGAATCCTTCAAAGCCCCCGGGTCTGTGGAAAATACGGCCCATACCGCCTGCTCAGAGGCGATCTGTGCCTGACGTATAAAGCCATGTCCAACCCGGAATTAATGGACATGCTGCACCTCAGAAAATCCAAATCCCATCGAGCTACACGCTCGAGAGACTTGAACCTCAGCACTGAAATAAATAGGACATGCTGGAGGGACAGATTCATAACCCAGAGGCTCCCTTCACTCTGGAATAAAATCCCAGTCCAGGTTAGGCAGAGTCCCTCATTGACTCTCTTCAAGAGGAATCTTGATGAGTGGATGGGAGATCGTAGGTTTACCCCAGGTATCACTTCTGTGTCACTGTTAGACAGAGGCACAGTATACTAACCTCGAAAAAGGGCATAGCAAAATTAATTTAAAATGGGTGGCGAAAGCCAAACACACTCTGGCTAGGCTTATAAATGCCCTAGGGCAGATAGCCTAGTATGAACCTATGAACCTAATTCACATTTTCCTATTCTGTCAATGTCTCAGGTTAATAGTACTAATATTTAAAAAAACTTTCCCTGATTATTCCTGAATCTGTTCCTGATTCTGTTGAGATTTTTCCCTGATTGGATGAGAGCTATGCTTTAAAGATATATGCCTCGGAGAGAGTGTGGGGTGGGGAGTAACTCCCATTTGTTTGTGGTGTGGATGATAATTTTAGGGAAGAAATTTGCAGCAAATGTATTGGCTACTATGTTGGCAATGTTGTTAGAATTGAATAAGATGCACCATTATAGATAAGTTCTACAAATTATTCCTTAGATTTCCAACATAGCTGAAGAAGGACTTGTAATTATTATTAGTCTAAGAAACATGCCTACATTAATAAGAAGCTGTGTTGGTATTAACAGCTGTTTTCAGTTTATTGTGACACACTGTATATTCTCATTGTAATGAATAGTTCTGGCCTTACAAGATAAGCTAAGTAGTTTCCTCCTTCTGTTGTAAATGTATTTATATCTGCTGACCACTAGGGAGGCTGCTACCAAATTTGTTTCTGTGTTTGGTCCTGATGGGGGCATATCAATGCATTTATCTAAATGAGCAGAAAGATCCTTGGCATAGGTGGCTGCATATTCTGGTTCCATTTTGGGGTTAGCATGAGGGAATTTTGCAAGTCTGTTGTACAAATGTAAAATGCTAGCTTTTCTAAAGTCTCTAATGAGGGTTGTATTGGTAATCAATGGACAGGATATTCTGAAGGTAAGACACCAGCCCGCTTAACAACAGGAAAAACAATATTCCTACTTAAGAGTGAACCTGCAAACTATCCTAAAAACTATAGAACAGTAACTTGCCTTCCAATGACGTATAAACTATACATTGGAAATGATGCTAACAGAGACTTTATAGTCATTTAGAAGAAAATTCAATCATGCTAATAGAACAAAAGGGTAATAAAAGAAAGTCATATGGAACAAAGGATCATTTGCTGTTAAGTACAGTCATAACAGAGAACTGTATAAAGGGGAAGAATCTAAGTATGGCATGGACTGACTACAAATAAGCATTTGACACTATCCCACATTCATGGATAAAAGAGTGTTTAAAAATGTATAAGATACACCCTACACTGATTGATTACATCACAGCAACCATGAAACAGTGGCAAATCACTTTGCAGTTAAGCTATGATAAAGGACAAATTATTATCCCAGGGATACAATTCAAAGGGGAATATTCCAGGGTGACTGTTACCGCTGCTCTTTTGTCTTGCCCTTAACCCAATAAGCTGTCTTTCCCAGGTGAAAAATCCCCATAAAGCCACATTTTAAGGAATGGTTGCTAACCTGTTGTATGTTATTTACCATATCTAATACATATTTCTTATCAAGAGATTCATCAGTGGTTAGTTTTTTAGTTAACTGATCCAGCATAAACTCTTGGTATTGTATCATGTGAAATTGACAGTTTAAAGCTCTAGCTGAGAGAGTAGCTGAAGTGTAGACCTTTTTACCCCATCTGTCTAATGACCTTGCTTCCCTTTCAGAAGGAATAGGGTTTTTAGCTATGGTCGCGGCTACTGCCTTGGGGCCCTGGGATATAGTTTCTGGGTCTGCAAGTGGAGCCTTGTAAAGGTGGTGATGAGTATCTGGCACCCTGTAAAATCTGTCTGGTTTGGTAGGGGCTGGGGTAAAGAATCTGGAGCGGAGCAAGCATCATTGAAAGCATCATCCACCACAGAGAGAACAGGGGTATAGCCAAGGGCCTGTGCTGAGGAGGTGCAGAAAGGTCCTAAGTCTTTCTGGAGTCTGAAAAATCCTGTTGCTGCCATTGAACTGTTCTCGCATGGCATGCAAGTTTCCTCAAAGGAAAATTCTTCTGGTGGGGAAGCAGCTGGGATGGATTCTTCAGCATCAGAATCTTCAAAATTGGAGAAGGGAGCCTCTGGCTGGTCAGTTATGTCTGATTCATCAGCAGAATCATCAGAGGACACTGGCTCGGGGCTCTGCCCTAGGTCTCTTCTCTGGGGCTGAGAGGCCCTGTCTGGGTGAGATTGAGATCCTCTAATTAAAGAAATTAAATCTTCTGCCAAAGTAAGCATTTGAGAACTAGAAGAGGGCCTGGATGGGGTGGTTTAACAGGCACTGTTTTAGTAGTCTTGGCAGCTTTAGCCCTGGCGAAGGCCTTAATGGACATGGCTGCTGGAGGCCTAGCAGCACCACGTGCTGGGGTAGAAACATCCAAGGGATGGTGTCTGATAAGTCAACCACCGTGGTGGGTAAAATTTCTGAAGTCGTTTCAAGAGTTGTAGCAGGGGCCTCAGTTGTAGGGATAGGTTCAGCTGTACTTTGTTCAGTTTTCTCGGTTCGGCCGAAACCGAGACACTCATCGTTTGCTTGACCAAGGTTTCGGCGAAACCGCTGGATCGCGGTGTCGGTCTTTATCTTTGCGTTTTTGCCAGATTGGGTAGTCGGAGGATCCGACGGCATAATGTACGCAAAATCAGAACCGAAAAACTGTTCTGCGAACCCGACCGGCGCCTAAGCGTTAAGGTTGAAGGAAGCACAGGCCGAACAGGCTGCTACGCCGTGGGCTGGGCCTAAACAAGGCAGACAGTAAGAGTGGAAATCTTTATGAGGTATTTGTTTCCCACAGTTTAAACAGTTAACTTTTTCTGACATCGGCTGAGGGTAAGAAAAGTCCCCAACGGGTACTTAGCTTTAGAAGTCTTGTAGTATTGATAGAAGTAATCTCTGGATCCGACCGACCGGCACTTGCGAACAGCTTCTGCTTCGGGCGCCACGCGGCAAGAAAGACTGAGGAAAATGGCGTCGGCTGATGCCTTTATACCCGAAGACCAACAGAGATGGCGTGGGTGAGTGCGACATCAGCGGCGGACCGGACTTTGGAATCCGGCCGACTGAAGGGCTGCCTGACGACAGGACAACCCACTTGTTATGACTGCAGATGCATCCATGAAGGACATCCTGTGTGTTGAGAGACAGCCTTACAAGACTATCTGCAAATATATAGAGCTGAGTATATGTTTCTGTATTATTCTGTATTATAGAGCTAAATTGTTGCTTAGATATCTGTTGTCTTACTGTTCTGCAAATATACAGAGATCAGTATATATTTTTTTGGTTTTATAATTTGCACTCTGATTCCTCACATCTCTGTTGAAACTTCCCCACCCCTCCCTGTTCTTGGTTGTAGTTTAAATTTGGTGGCTTTTGCAGTGCCCGCCCCACTGTAGATTTGATCTAGGACACTCCCCCAGTCCCATCTCTTTACCGCATTCTACCTAATAAACCCTTTCTGCACTTGCTTTTAGTCCTTTTTAATTTAATTACATTTTTTCAAACTGTGTGTGGACTAATATTGCTACATACTCAAGTGTGCCAGCTTGCACTGCATGTGAATTGTTTTTACTACTGTTTTTGCTACTTTTCTGAAAAAAAAAAAAAATGTAAGCCTGTTTCCTACCTTTCCAGTAATTAGTGCTCCAGATACAGATTTGCTGTATCCAGGACTATTTGTAAGCTTCTGAGCCCCCCAAGCCTTTCTGTGTTCCAGATACAGATTTGGTGTATCCAGGACTATTTGTAAGCTTCTGAGCCCCCCAAGCCTTTCTGTGTTGGAGGGAAGCCTTCTAACTTATCAGTGGGAGTGGTAAGCACCAGGTAACCTGTCTACCACATAAGGAGTGGTTCTGGCCCAGAATTTGTAGTTACTGGCTGTTTGGGCGGTCTTCCATCTCTCTCAACTTTCTGATTTGAAGGCCTGCATTTGCACTTGTTTCTGTCCTGTAACTCCTGGGCCCATCTCATTTGCTCCCTCAAAAAAAAAAATGATCTGCTTTTACTGTATTTGTGTTTCTTCCCACTTTATTTTGCTTTTGCGTCAAGTACTCAATTGTATTTATTACTGTTTGATGTAACTCATTCTAAGCCTTTTAGTTTAAGCACTTGGGCTTCAGACCAGTTGTTTTACATTAAGAAGGTTTGCGGTCTGCACTGTAGTGGCAGAACAGGTAGCTTACATCCTTCTAAGTTGGGACCTGCTGATTGAGGGCTCAGTGTCTGTTATTCTAAAAGTGTATTAATTCTGGTTTAAGCACTTGGGCTTCAGGCCAGTTATTTTACAATGAAAGGGTTCGTGGTCTGCACTCTTGTGGGTGGAGAGGCTGGACTCTGCCCTTCTCAGCTGGGAATTTCTGGTTAAAGGCTTATAGTGCCTGCATATTTGAACTGTTTCTTACTGAAATTGGTACACCTTATTTGCTGTAGCATAGACTAGATCCAGGTCTGCTGAATCTAGCTTTGTTTGTATGCTTGTTGTTTGTTTGCTTGTTATTTCCCTGAAACACTAACGCAGCTTTTCAGCGCTTCTGTGGATCCCTAGTGATATCTGCATTGCTTACTGTACTTATTTCCTTGTTTCACTTGAAAGAAAGTTACTGTTTGTCGTTTTTGCATTTAAGTTACCTGTAACACATTGCATTTAAGTTACCTGGCACTTGCTCACTAAAGCAATTATATAAGTCAGCACTAAAAAATTAAAAGCACTACACCCTCACAAACTCCCCTTGAGTACCTTGTTCCCCATTGGCCCTTTTTTTTTTCAATTATAATGGAATTCCCAATACTATTCTAGCATGTCCAAAGGTCAGTTGTCAATCTCCTCTCTGGTCCAGCTGGTGAATCTGGGAATCTTGAGGCAATGTTACAACTGCCTCATATACACAGACAACCCTCTCCTCCTCCCAACAAATTCCAACACATGTGAGAGATGCAACCATATAGCCATACTGGAAGCTAAGCTCTCTCAACTCAGTACTGGCGAAACCAGTCAGGAGGAGAAGGAAACCACACTCATTACAATTCCAGTCTCACACAGACCTACCACGACAGCAAACCAAACACACAAACACACAAAAACATACTCGGAGGCTCTAAATAAAAATCTGCCTAAGCAGCAGAGACCTCCAAAGCAGACACCCAAGCAACGCTACCCCAAAACTAAACACGTGCAACACATAGCTCACAAAGCCAGTGTGCCGAACAGTCACTGCCCTTAAGGCTAAACAACACACCTGATGCACTTGTAATAGGTGACTCTATCGTCAGGCACACTGACGTCCCGCTCACCAGGCTGAACAAGGAGAAGGTCACGGTGAGCTGCCTGTCGGGCGCTAGGATCCGCCACGTAACACAAGCACTCAGGTCACTCCAAGACAAGTACAAATATGACTCAGTCATTGTCCATGCTGGTGTGAATGACCTGAGATGTACCTCCCTGGACTACATGAAAAGAGACATAGAGGAGTTCTCTGAGCATGTAGCCCAGGCCGGTATGACCCTGGCCTTGAGTAGCATCTTACCCTCACCAAGAATGGTGCCACAATATGAAGACAAGATGATCAATTTCAACAATTGGCTTAAGTATTGGTGTCATTCAAAGGGGATCCAATGCCTGTCAGCCTGGGATGACATGCTCGACAAGCCATGATGCTTTGCTAGGGACAGCTTGCACCTGTCACCCCTGGGCTTTCGGATATTGGCAAAGGCTCTTGCTACCCCCATAGTGCCTTTTTTAGGCAAGGCTCAAAAAAACAAACCCACCTCCATAGGTATCACAAGGGATAAGAAACTAAGAGTAATGCTACTCAACGCCAGAAGTCTAAACCTCAAGATGCACGCACTCGAAACTCTCCTTAGCATGGAGAACATCGATATCTGTGCAGTAACAGAAACCTGGTTCAAGGCTCTGAGAGCACCCCAGCACTACCAGGTTATACCTCATACCATGCTTTTCGGCCCCAAAACTTGGACCGAACCACAAAAGGAGGGGGAGTATCAATATTCGTCAAAGATACCCACACCTCCAGGTTGGTGGCACAGCACGAAGCATCAGAGACTATCCATGTGCAACTAACAGTGAGTAAAACTGCCTTCCAGTTTATAGCCTGCTACAGACCACCCTCCCAAACCCAGGAACCCCACTCGGCCTTCCTGAGAACACTGGAAAATATGAAGGTCTCTCCAAACACCATTATATTGGGTGATTTCAACTACCCAAACATAGACTGGGAGCATTATTCTACCTCCAACACCTAGCCCAAAGGTTCCTAGAATTTATAAACTCAAATGCTATGGAACAACTTGTTACCACTCCCACAAGAGGGGAAAACATACCGGACCTGATCATCACCAACATGGGGACTCTATGCTCCAGACCAGAAGTGTATCCCTCACTGGTAAGATCAGACCATAAACTAATCTCACTGGATATTCACATCCCGACTCCACCCCTGCCCTGAAAACCACAGTGAAAAACTTCTCTAAAGCAAATTTCACACTCCTCAAAACTGAAGTGGAATCCTTCAAAGCCCCCGGGTCTGTGGAAAATACGGCCCATACCGCCTGCTCAGAGGCGATCTGTGCCTGACGTATAAAGCCATGTCCAACCCGGAATTAATGGACATGCTGCACCTCAGAAAATCCAAATCCCATCGAGCTACACGCCGAGAGACTTGAACCTCAGCACTGAAATAAATAGGACATGCTGGAGGGACAGATTCATAACCCAGAGGCTCCCTTCACTCTGGAATAAAATCCCAGTCCAGGTTAGGCAGAGTCCCTCATTGACTCTCTTCAAGAGGAATCTTGATGAGTGGATGGGAGATCGTAGGTTTACCCCGGGCATCACTTCTGTGTCACTGTTAGACAGAGGCACAGTATACTAACCTCGAAAAAGGGCATAGCAAAATTAATTTAAAATGGGTGGCGAAAGCCAAACACACTCTGGCTAGGCTTATAAATGCCCTAGGGCAGATAGCCTAGTATGAACCTATGAACCTAATTCACATTTTCCTATTCTGTCAATGTCTCAGGTTAATAGTACTAATATTTAAAAAAACTTTCCCTGATTATTCCTGAATCTGTTCCTGATTCTGTTGAGATTTTTCCCTGATTGGATGAGAGCTATGCTTTAAAGATATATGCCTCGGAGAGAGTGTGGGATGGGGAGTAACTCCCATTTGTTTGTGGTGTGGATGATAATTTTAGGGAAGAAATTTGCAGCAAATGTATTGGCCACTATGTTGGCAATGTTGTTAGAATTGAATAAGATGCACCATTATAGATAAGTTCTACAAATTATTCCTTAGATTTCCAACATAGCTGAAGAAGGACTTGTAATTATTATTAGTCTAAGAAACATGCCTACATTAATAAGAAGCTTTGTTGGTATTAACAGCTGTTTTCAGTTTATTGTGAGACACTGTATATTCTCATTGTAATGAATAGTTCTGGCCTTACAAGATAAGCTAAGTAGTTTCCTCCTTCTGTTGTAAATGTATTTATATCTGCTGACCACTAGGGAGGCTGCTACCAAATTTGTTTCTGTGTTTGGTCCTGATGGGGGCATATCAATGCATTTATCTAAATGAGCAGAAAGATCCTTGGCATAGGTGGCTGCATATTCTGGTTCCATTTTGGGGTTAGCATGAGGGAATTTTGCAAGTCTGTTGTACAAATGTAAAATGCTAGCTTTTCTAAAGTCTCTAATGAGGGTAGTATTGGTAATCAATGGGCAGGATATTCTGAAGGTAAGACACCAGCCCGCTTAACAACAGGAAAAACAATATTCCTACTTAAGAGTGAACCTGCAAACTATCCTAAAAACTATAGAACAGTAACTTGCCTTCCAATGACGTATAAACTATACATTGGAAATGATGCTAACAGAGACTTTATAGTCATTTAGAAGAAAATTCAATCATGCCAATAGAACAAAAGGGTAATAAAAGAAAGTCATATGGAACAAAGGATCATTTGCTGTTAAGTACAGTCATAACAGAGAACTGTATAAACGGGAAGAATCTAAGTATGGCATGGACTGACTACAAATAAGCATTTGACACTATCCCACATTCATGGATAAAAGAGTGCTTAAAAATGTATAAGATACACCCTATACTGATTGATTACATCACAGCAACCATGAAACAGTGGCAAATCACTTTGCAGTTAAGCTATGATAAAGGACAAATGATTATCCCAGGGATACAATTCAAAGGGGAATATTCCAGGGTGACTGTTACCGCTGCTCTTTTGTCTTGCCCTTAACCCAATAAGCTGTCTACTTAACATATTAGGTCATGGCTACAATTGGCTCCCAGAAAATAACAAAGTGTAAAGACTTCTCATCTTCTTTTTGTAGATGATTTAGAACTGTATATCACATCAGATGAGGAAGTGAAAGCACAACTGCAAGTGGTCAAAACTTTTTCAGATGATATAAGAATGTCATTTGGTCTTGATAAATGTGCAAAAGCAACCTTTAAAGCAGGAAAGCTGCAGCACCAAGAAAACATCAGTTTGGAACAGTAATGTGATATAAAAGAACTTGAGCAAGAGGTAGTGTATAAATATTTGGGAATTGAAGAAGGATCAACAATAAAACATGAACAAATGGGAATAAAACTTAGGAATATTTTAGAATACTATAATTAATACTGAAAACAGTGTTGACATCTAAGACCAAAGTCCAAGCTAAAAAACAATTTGCTCTTCCTGTCCTAGCTTACAATTTTAGAGTGACTGACTGGCCCCAAAAAGGTGTTGGACAAGTTGGACAGGAAAACAAGAGGGATGCTTCATGTTCATCAAATGATTTATAAAAATCAGTGTATACCAAGACTTTATATCCCCAGTTCTGAAGGAGGTATGGGCCTCCTCAAAATTGATTACATGTATAGATGAAATTGTGGGATTGCATACATATCTGCTGAACTCACAAGACCCAAACATAGCAAAAGTTTTAACACATGAGGAGAATAAGTCTAGGATGGCTTCCCTGCTTAGTTTAGCAGAAGCATATCGGTGTCAAGTGGGAGTGGAAATCAAACCAGAAGTAGCTAAAAATCAGGCAGCAACTGAATGTGCCAAAAAACTAAAGAAAGAATACAAGGTGAAGGATCAGATAAGAAGGCAAGAAATGTACAAAATGCATAAATATAGTTGCCAAGTATGGAAAACTCTTGGAACAACCTCATGTTGTTCAGGATCAAATGCAGGAATGGTAAAGGGAGGTGAATTTAAACCAAAAGGCGAAAGGTTAATATTGGTGGCCCAGGACAGTGGACTACTCACACGTTGGTTTACAAAGTACCTTGAACATGTGGGAGAAACAGATAAATGTATGTTTTGCAAAACAGAATTGGAAACAGTCACACATCTTGTTGCCAGTTGTGATATACTAATGGCAGAAGGACTGTATATTGAAAGGCATAATAATGTGGCAAGACTGTTGCATTGGGGATTGTGCAAACATTATAATACTGAAATAGCTGAAAAACAATGGAAACATGAGCCACAAAGCATCATTAAAATGACAATGTTTATATCACATGGGATCATCCATTACCAACGGTTCAAAAAACAGACGCAAGAAACCAGATATAGTACTCCATGAAAAGAAGACAAAAGTAGCATTGACCACTGAAATTGCTGCACCCAGTGACTACAGTGTCTTACGTAGAGAGAGACACAAAGTCATAAAATACCAGGATCTGCAGGCAGAAAACAGGGCAATGTGGAAGAAAGACACTCAGACAGTCCCAACAGTAGTTGCAACGGGTCTTATAAAAAAGAATTTACAATCATACTTAAGATATGTTACTGATACATGTAACTCCATACAAACTGCAGAAGGATTCAATACTGGGCACATTGTGGGTGCTGCGAAGAGCACTTCTGGCTAACATCAAAGACTTATTTCATGAACTTTAACCATACTTTGGCTAAGGAAAGGGGTCCATTCCCATCATGGTATTAGAAACCCAAAAGACACGGAGAAATTAAAAATGGTAAAGGCAACTAGCTGTTGATCAGACTTAACGAGTGAAGGACCAGCCATGGGCAGGAAGCAGGCTGGAGCTAAGTCTGTAAAAACTAGATCTGGGATATTTCCACGCTGATGGAATTATGGACAATCTCATCCAGGGAATTTTCATTCATCCAATTTAAGAAATGTTGTGCATGCTCCATGTTAACATTGGAAGTACTTCAGTTATGGAGGGGTAGTTGACACAAATGAAGATTAAAGATCCATCTCTAATAGGGATGTGTTCTAGGAATGCTAGGAACTTATTATGGACGATGCAGTTGTGCACTGTTGCCTCACAGCAAGAGGTTCTCCGGTTCGATTCTTGGCTGGGGTGCCTTCTGTGTGGAGTCTGCATGTCCACCCTGCGTTTGTTGCAGGTTTCCTCCAGGTGCTCCAGTTTCCTCCCACATTACAAAGACATGCATCTGCAGTGTTTCTCTGCTGGCCTCTGCTGAAAATTGGCTTTGTTCCAAGTCAGACCATCCTGGTAAACAAATGAATGATGTATAAATAAATAAATAAATTATGGTCACATGGGGCCATGAAAAAGGGACCTGTAACAAGATAAAGTTTAAGGTCTAACATATTTAGTGCAAGCCAGAGTTCAATGAGCTCACTTGGAAGGTCATTAGGTATCAATTTGGGAGGGGTGAAATCCCCAATGAAAACTGTGATGCTGACACCATTTCCAGTGGACTTGAAAGTATTATATTAACTGAACCTAGGCACAGAGGGGTGTTCCCTTTGCATCTGAACTATGTCTCACTGAATACAAAAACATGGACTTGTTCTAGATGAAGAAGTGCCTCCTGATTGGGAACTTTGTTAATAAAACTCCTGTCATTGAAAAGTAGTTTGTGATTTGAATTGTTGGTTAGGTTGGGATCAACTATTCCTAAAAAAAGACACAATGGGGATAGGAAAGGCTCTGGCCAGTATGTGGAAGCCCTTGAATGAGAGGTGTAGACTATCCTTGGCAAAGCTAGTAGGATTGATAATCATCTCATCAGTGGGAGACACAGTGGACCCCCTAGAATGACACCTGACACTTGGCCAATTATTGAAACCAATGATCTTTTCTTTGAATCTAGGTATCATTTTCAGTGAGGAGAGGATACCACTAAGAACCAAAGTCTTATGCTTGATGGAAACATGCAGCACAAGTTCTGTTAAATCCTTCTGCATGCCTTCCATGGGTTTTTAGGCACATCATTCAGTCAGGCATGGACTGTGATCATGTCTTAGTTATACTTACTGAAGGACTGGGTTTTAAAGGCTCTTGAAATATCAGTAATCCTGACTCCTAGAGACAGCTAACTGTAACCCTTTCCCTTTTCAGCCTGGTAAGTATGGAATCAGTGCACCTAACAATGGAGTCACTCATTACAAGGGCACTTCCAGAAGTTGATTTATACTTGATAGACTCAAAAATGTTTTGTTGTTTGTGACATATTGATAAAGGGTGCATCTAGTAGATGTATTTTGATGCCTACTCTTACATGAGTTCTAGGAGGTTTAGCTTGTGATTTTTTTTAGTGTCATCAGTGTATGATGTTTTGCATTAACAGTATGAGTGAGGATGTTGCATTTGTGTGAGTGGGGGTGAAACAGTGTGATGTTTACTGCATGCAAAGGACTTTGAGAGGGCCACTTCTAGGTCAGCTATGTATTTACACCTCTAACAAATGGAATCAATTAGGTTGAACTACACTTGTTCATTTGCCGTGAAAATGTTGCAGTTATTACATTGCCTTAGGATACATCAAGTGCTCAAAGGCTGGCAATAGAAGGGAAAGTAGACTGTAGTCTCTCCATGCTGGCCAGTGCTACTATTTATAGTATCTTGGGGGAAGAAGGGAGGGAGATTATGTAGTCAAATTGACTCTGTAGGAGATAGCAACATGCAGACCTGCACAGCATACAGCAAATCTGTGTACATCTTCACAATACCATACAGATCAGTGCAACCATTAAAGATCAAGGCTGGCAGTTGCCAGTCATCCAAGACAAGGAGGATGTTTTAGATGGGTCTATACTAGATGAGCGAAAGCTGAAAACAGCAAAGGCTCTTAACTGCTGGGCCATTCTCAGGACTTTGCTGTTTCCTCCACTGTGGTGCGAACTCAGGGTTGGTATATTTAAGTTGGGGGGGTGTGGGGGGTTCAACCCGCCCCAACTACATTTTGTCTGTACGTTTTTTTTTGTTTTGGCACAGCACTTTTTTTACCTGGGGAAAAAAAAATCACTGTTCCGTGCATTCGACAGTTTGTGGTTTCGTTTTTTTTTTCAGTTCAACATAAGAGCGTTCGCTGTTTTCAGCTTTCGCTCTTCTAATATAAACCCTTTTAGACTGATGACTAAAAGAAAAACTTCACTTGCACATATGCACCACTACACAGCTACAACTAAAGTGGTGCTGCACTAAGTACATCTAACCTTAGTATAAAGCACAGCTAACCTTAGTATAAAGCAGACAGTAATAAGAACCAAGGAAAAAAAAAACAGCTGTAATTCAACCCCTTTGTGCTAGGCTACCCAGAAATAGCAGCAATCAATGTACTGTCACTACACATACGCCACTGCTTCAATATGGCCCCTACATCAGATCAGAACCAAGAAACATGCAAATAATGCAAACAGCGAAATTAAATAGAAAAATATCTGCCAAGACAACATAATTTAAGCAGGATTAGCTTAACATTTGACTGCAGTACAAATGATGCATAAAATGCAAAAGTAACTTACTTGAGTTAATTATGGAGTATCAATCATTCAATGCAACTTTTGTAATTTTTCCATAAGACGCAACCCAATGCAGCTTACTGAAAGCTTTGTTAAAAGTCAGCAGGAATGCTGAGCTGATCTCAGTATAAAACAGACAGTAAAACGTAGAGACCAATGAAAACACAGCTGAAATTTGACCACTTAGTTACTAAACTATCCAGAAAGAGCAGCAGTCAAAGTACTCTCACAACACAACCACCAATGCTTTAAGATGGCCCTCCACACATCATGGCCTGTCATGTCAATTAATAAATAATGCAATTGTTTAGAAAGCAATCAAAGAAATCAGAAAATGCTCTAAAATACCAAGAAAGTTATACTATAGTCACACAGTACTTATCACATGGGTGGTGGTAGTATTCAACCAGTTTCTGGCTTTTTAAATCACTGGCAGTGCCCCAATGTCTGTAGGCACAATCTCAGTCTGTTTGCTAGTGTCCTTATGCAATAACAGGTCTGTAAGGTGGATCTTCCCTATTCTTATGGGTTTGGAAATCCCCAAAAAACAAGGTAACTTAGGGTGAAGTGAGTTCAAATACTCAAAAAGGTTTTCACTAATAACTTTTTCATTAAGTATTGTGGTTGGCTTATCTTTCCATTCTATATATGCAGTTTTAAACTCCTCAAAGAAAAGTTTAGAATGAAACTCGTGTTCAGCATGTTGTCTATTTTCATTATATAACTGTCACTATCTGTAACAAGTATGCCTCTTCAGCATGTGGTAACTGTAATACAGAAAAGTTCTATATAGGGCCATGTGTAATGACTGCCCTGCATTTTATGTGGGTAAGACTGAATAAACTGAAAAGGAGGATTCGGGTCATATTTTTGACATCAGACGTAAATGCCAGAGGAACGCCTTATCCAAACACTTATTAGAACACCCCAGACATTCTGGTTTTAAATGTATCACTCTGGACTGTGTGGAGATGGATGATAAACTTGAAGGGGAAGTCAATGGTGTGTTGGAGAAAAAAGAAATATGATGGCAGTTGAAATTAAATGCATTCAGAAAACCAGAACTTAACTACTATCGCTCTTTTAAGAGTGTGTTGAATTTACGTAGGCTACTACACAATCTGTAAAGGTTTTTTTAGGGAATTTTTTGAGGAATATTTTTATGTACTAAAAATGTACTAAACAATAATAAAAATGATGTGTAGAATGTGTGTACATACACACACACACACACACATATATATATATATATATATATATATATATATGTATATATATGTATGTCTGTGTGTGTGTGTGTATGGGTTCACTTTATAATCTCGAAATTCAGAAATACCGAATTTCAGAATATCGAGATCATAAAGCCGAAACACCACAATCCCCAATGCCCATAACCGCAAAATTCAAAATCCCGACACTTACATACACACACTCACAGACACACAACTGCCCCCCACACACAAGCAAAACTAACCTACACTAGAAATAAGCATGGGAGCTTTGCCCCCCTACACCCTCCCAACTTATATATTCTAACTCCGAGATCGCACAATCACACACACAAAGGCAACTCACATCCACACATTTCACAGCCCCTTGCACACACACATCACAACCAAAACACACGCTACCATACACTACAGCACATAACCTACACACTCATACAAACTTACCTTCATTTACATCCATTCATACACCGCAACACCAGAAGCTCCTAACTTTGGGATTTCAACTTTCGTGCTTCTGGCGTCTCGCGATTTCGAGCATTCGGGATTAGAATCTCGGAAAACTGAAATTCGGTATTTCCGTTTTTCGAGATTCTAAAGGGAACCCGTGTGTATGTGTATATATATATATATATATATATATATATATATATATATATATATATGTATGTGTGTATATACATATATATATATATATATATATATATATACATACATATATATATATACATATATATATATATATATATATATATGTATACATATATATATATATATATATATATATATATATATATATATATATATATATATATATATATATAAACACATATATATATGTACATATGTTTAGTTACTCAGTGTGCCACTCAAGCACAGCCCATAAGGCATAACAACGTACCCAACACTCTAGTCATAGGTGACTCTATAGTCAGGCACACTAATGTTCCGCTCACCAGGCTAAAGAAGGAGAAAGTTACTGTCAGCTGCCGTTCGGGTGCCAGGATCTGCCACATAACGCACGCACTCAGGTCACTCCACAACAAGTACAAATATGACTCTGTCATTGTCCATGTTGGTGCGAATGACCTGAGACATACCTCCCTGGACTACATGAAAAGAGACATGGAGGAGCTCTCCGATCTTGTAGCCCAGGCAGCTATGACTCTAGCCCTGAACTGCATCCTGCCATCACCCAGAATGATACCACAGTACAAGGACAAAATGATTGACTTCAACAATTGTCTAAGCTTCTGTCTGCCTGGGATGACATGATCAACAGACCACGATGCTTTGCCAGAGATGACCTGCACTTGCCGCCCTTGGGATTCCGGATACTGGCTAAGGCTCTTGCCACCCCTATAGTGCCTTTTTTAGGCAAGGTTCAAATGACAAATTCACCACCGTAACCGGTACAAGCAAGCAAAATCTGAGGGTAATGCTACTCAATGCTAGATGTCTACCACAAAATGCATTCACTCGAGGCACTCCTTAAAATGGAGAACATCGACATCTGTGCAGTGACAGAGACATAATTCAAGGCTCCAGAGAGCATCTCTGCATTACCAAGCTATAATTCATACCACACCTTTCAGCCACATAACCTGGACCGAAACACTAAAGGATATCCACACCCCCAGGCTAGTTGCTCAGCACATAGGCGCCGGAAGCTGTTAAAGACTGGGGGGGCTGACGGTGACAGGGACACTTAGTGAACTAAAAAGGGTAATTTTTTTATAACTATTTGCTATCACAACATAGGTTAACTTGGAGGACATTTTAATCTTAGCCAATTCCCTTTTGGTGCTTGAATTAACATTTTCTCATAGACAGATAGCTTTATTGGAAAGGCTCACCCAGACTATGCTACACTTTGCTGTGAGGGAAAGGTTGGTTTGCTTTTTATTTGTTGTATTTTGTATTAGTTTATTGCCTTTTTATATTTTGAGTGCTGTGATTTTTCTTTACCTTGTGTTTTGCTCATGTTCTGCTTTTAACTGCATATTAAAACTTCAAATGACACCACAACTCTGTCTCATGTGAGTCAGGCAAAAATCAGAACTGATCAATTAAGGACTCATTCATAACATAGAAGAGGTCACTTCAGGTTAATCATTTGTGAACTGAGGGGGTGGAGCTAAGAACTAAACCTTCTATTTAAGGGGTAAAATAAAACATTTCAGAGCTTTATTGGAAAGGCTCACCCAGACTCTGCTACACTTTGCTGTGAGGGAAAGGTTGGTTTGCTTTTTATTTGTTGCATTTTGTATTAGTTTATTGCCTTTTTATATTTTGAGTGCTGTGATTTGTTTTCTTTACCTTGTGTTTTGCTTGTGGTCTGCTTTTAACTGCATATTAAAACTTCAAAAGACAACACAGCTCTGTCTCTTGTGAGTCAGGCAAAAATCAGAACTGATCAATTAAGGACTCATTCATAACATAGAAGAGGTCACTTCAGGTTAATCATTTGTGAACTGAGGGGGTGGAGCTAAGAACTAAACCTTCTATTTAAGGGGTAAAATAAAACATTTCAGAGCTTTATTGGAAAGGCTCACCCAGACTCTGCTACACTTTGCTGTGAGGGAAAGGTTGGTTTGCTTTTTATTTGTTGTATTTTGTATTAGTTTATTGCCTTTTTATATTTTGAGTGCTGTGATTTGTTTTCTTTACCTTGTGTTTTGCTTGTGGTCTGCTTTTAACTGCATATTAAAACTTCAAAAGACAACACAGCTCTGTCTCTTGTGAGTCAGGCAGAAATTAGAACTGATCAATTAAGGTCTCATTCATAAGATAGAAGAGGTCACTTCAGATTAATCATTTGTGAACTGAGGGGGTGGAGCTAGGAACTAAACCTTCTATTTAAGGGGTAAAATAAAACATTTCAGAGCTTTATTGGAAAGGCTCACCCAGACTCTGCTACACTTTGCTGTGAGGGAAAGGTTGGTTTGCTTTTTATTTGTTGTATTTTGTATTAGTTTACTGCCTTTTTATATTTTGAGTGCTGTGATTTGTTTTCTTTACATTGTGTTTTGCTTGTGGTCTGCTTTTAACTGCATATTAAAACTTCAAAATACACCACAGCTCTGTCTCTTGTGAGTCAGGCAGAAATTTTTCCCCAACCCCCCCCCCACCTGTCACTGTTGTCTTCTTAAATACCACTGTCTTTCTAGTTGCCTGCCTCTTAAGTTAATTTGACCATATATCTCATTTCCTCTCTGTTTTCACTGGCTTGTGTGAGCAAGCACAAAATTATCATTCTGTGAAATCATTCACCTTCAACTATTTAAATGTATTGGCCATTCTACTGTATTCCACAGTATCAGAATACAAAAGTGATCACCCCCTTTCAATCTACCTTGCTGTTTTAAAAATAGAGACTCTCCACTAAAACTTAACTTTTTAGACAGGTAAAACTTAAGTTACCTACTTTCACATCTAACTTCTCTAGTGCACACTGCAGTGTTTAGGGTAAACCATTTTTATTTAATTTTACCTTTAAACATCCCTGTGACTAGCACTTGCTCTAATACCTGCTGGAAAGCACTAGGAAGCCTTAAACTGATACAAGCACTCAACTCTCCTTAATAATAAGGAGAAATTAATCAAAGGCACTAAACAGCTTACAATTGCAAAGTGTCTTGCTAAGGTAAGGGAAAACAGCTCCTGTACTTAAAAAAAAAAAAGCACCAAACCAGGCATGTCCAAGGGTCAGCTTCCATTAATTTCTCCTGTCCACCTGGTGAATCTGGGCGTACTGGGGAAATGCAGCAATTGCCTCATGTACACAGACAACCCTCTCCTCCTACCACCCAACACTACAACCTGTGAGAGATGCACTTACATAGCCAAACTGGAAGCAAAGCTATCTCCACCCAAGATTGTGCTAGACAGTCAAGAGGAGAAGGTTAACACCCACACTACACCTCAAGCAACACATAGCCCTTCTAAACTCACACCACCAACACCCACACATAGCAACCCTAAATCCACATATGCGGAGGCCCTTAACTGTAACCTGCCCCAGCAACAAGGACCTCCAAAGCTGAAAAGCAAACAAACACCAATCAAAACCAAAGTGTCACATAGCTCACAACATGAGTGTGCCACCCAGCAAAAGCCGCTAAGGCAAGACAACGTACCCAACACTTTAGTCATAGGTGACTCTATAGTGAGGTACACTGATGTCCCACTCACCAGGCTGAACAAGGAGAAAATTACAGTGAGCTACCTGTCGGGTGCCAGGATCCGCCACATAACTCATGCACTCAAGTCACTCCACAACAAGTACAAATATGACTCTGTCATTGTCCATGTTGGAGTGAATGACTTGAGACGTACCTCTCTGGACTACATGAAAAGAGACATGGAAGAGCTCTCGGATCATGTGGCCCAGGCAGGTATGACCCTAGCCTTAAGTAGCATCCTTCCTTTGCCTAGAATGACACCAAAATATAAAGACAAAATAATTGACTTCAACAACTGGCTAAACTTCTGGTGTCATTCAAAGGGGGATCCAGTATCTGTCTGCCTGGGATGACATGACCGAGAGACCACGATGCACCTGTCGCCCCTGGGATTCAGTTACTGGCTAAGGCTCTTGCCACCCCTATAGTGCCTTTTTTAGGCAAAGTTCAAAGGACAAAACCACCACCGTAACAGGAACAAGCATGCAAAATCTGAAGGTAATGCTACTCAATGCTAGAAGTCTACACCTCAAAATGCACTCTCTCGAGGCACTCCTAAAAATGGAGAACATCGATATCTGTGTAGTAACTGAGACCTGGTTCAAGGCTCCAGAGAGCACCCCTGCAATACCAGGCTACAACTCTTACCACACTTTTCGGCCACCAAACCAGGATCGAAACACTAAAGGTGGAGGAGTGTCCATATTCACCAAGGATATTCACGCCAACAGGTTAGTTGCCCAACACAATGCGTCTGAAATTCTCCAGGTGCAACTAGGTAAGACTGCGATCCAAATTGTAGCTTGCTACAGATCCCCTACCATGCCCCAAGATTCTCACTACACCTTTCTAGACATACTGGAAAATATTAATATACAACCAAACACCCTAATACTGGGTGATTTCAACTATCCTGCCATTAACTGGGAAAACTACTCGTGTACCAAAACCTTTGCCCAATGTTTCTTGGAATTCATAAATTCCAATGCCCTGGATCAACTAATCCATAGTCCCATCAGGGGCTCCAATATCCTAGACCTGGTCATTAACAACATGGGAAATTGATGCTCCACACTTCATTGGTTAGGTCAGGTCAGATCATAAGAACTCTCTACCAAGACAGCATACACGGATGGTAACTCTCACCACTTCCAGAGACCAGACTTGCATCAACAGACTTGAGAACAATCTTTTATTCACCAACAAAATATAACCATGAACGCTTTAATAAAACTGTTGTCACATAGACTTCATCAGATAACACAATGCATCACTTCCAACACCCTCTTATCATACCAATTAATTAATTAATCTTTCAATTACATCTAATTAATTCAGCACCCCATCTTTTATCCATGATAATGTTTCATCATTAAACAAAGTGCATATATAGGCATATAATGTATATGAGAAAATCAATGCAGATACTAAATATATATAGAATAAATGTATGAAAAAATGCATGAAAATAATTTTTTAAAAAATTTAAAAACACGTTATGCAACCACTAGGAATATAATAGTAATAATAAATATAAATATAGATATAAATAAGCACATTATATAAATATATTAAAAACTGTTTTTTAGATAAAAACATCCCTTTGTTCATCCAACAAATTAGGAACTACATAAATTATATATCAATGTGAAAGAACATTATGAATTCATGAATGTAAAAAAATATTATTATAAACAGACTAGTAAATTTCTTTTAAAATATTTGAAACATACAATTCATATAACAAAAAGAATGTAATGGTGACCTCTGGTGGCTAAACCAGGTATAAACCATATATATTTTTCTCATAACTTGGCTGCTCAGTTTAACAAAGAGATGCTATCGTTTAAACCAGGCCACTTATCTGCATTTAATGCCACTTGCCACCATAGCTCTCTATATTCTATCCTGGTCTCCCAGGGGCCCCCTCTAATATCTATTGGAATATGTTCAACTATTAGAAATTTAAATTTGTATTCTTTGCATAGTAATATGTTTATATAGGGCATTACCTTTCCTTACTGAGATCTCATAAAACATGTTCATAAACCGTTTTTTAGGGCTCGATTTCAATAGAAAGACTCACAATACAAGGTAAACCATGCCCAGTTTCACAATTAAAATATCCTGTACTATATACCATTTTATTTCTACTTTGAATATAGTATCCATCCTCATTGATATATAACTACATTGGGCACAGTGTCCGCTTATCTTACCCACTTTTTATTATTTTATTATTAGTAACCTTGTTCTTTTTTCCTTCAAAATGTTTCCCAGCCTTGAGTTTCTTATAAATTATTTTTCTAGAAATACTTGATATATTTTATATCCGATAAAGTTACAATTTGTCCCATTTTTGAAAAATATTTTACTTATACCACTGTTTATATTATTATATTCTAACACAAGTGTTTGGGGATACAAATCAGTATCATTTTTATCATTTTGACCAATGTCAGAAGTGGGTTTGTTCATAACACCTTCAAACCTTGTATATAGGCTGAAACCTGTCCTTCCTTCCTTCTATTACCTCTATTTTTATTTTCTCAACAAAATCATGGTATTCTTTCCCAAAACATTTTTCAATAAATCTGTTCTGAACTTGTCATCACGGCCTTATAAATTGTCCTTAACAATGCTTTTCTTGCAATGTTTAGGATGCACTAGTGTAATGGTAGGAATTACACATGTCGTTTCCTATATACTTTAGATTCAAATTTCCTTCCTTTATAAAACTCAATGTCTAAATATATTAAACTATGTTCTGACACATTATATGTAAATTGTAAAAATTAGTGGTTGATTTAAGATATGATAAAGTCATCTAACTGATCTCTTCCAGCATTCCAAATAATAACTATATGGTCAAAATCTCCCACACTTGGACAAATGCATAGGAGATTTTTGGACTTATTAGTTATTATTTGGAATGCTGAAGGGATCAGTTAGATGACTTTATGGAATATCTTAAATCAACCACTAATTTTTACAATTTACATATATAATGTGTCAGAACATAGTTTAATATATTTAGACATTGAGTTTTATAAAGGGAAGGAAATTTTGAATCTAAAGTATATAGAAACCCACATATTGTAATTCCTACCTACATTACACTAGCATCCGAAACATTGCAAGAAAGCATTGTTAAAGGACAATTTGTAAGGGTAGCCGTATGACAAGTTCAGAACAGGACTTTAAAGGTGAATGTGATTTATTGGAAAAATGTTTTGGGAAAGAGGCTACCAAGATTTTGTTGAGAAAATAAAAATAGAGGTAATAGAAGGAAGGAAGGACAGGTTTCAGCCTATATACAAGGGTTTGAAGGTGGGGTTATGAACAAACCCACTTCTGACATTGGTCAAATAGTAATAAAATGATACTGATTTGTATCCCCAAACACTTGTGTTAGAATATAATAATATAAACAGTGGTATAAGTAAAATATTTTTCAAAGAATGGGATAAATTCGTAACTTTATCGGATATAGAAAATATATCAAGTATTTCTAGAAAATAATTTATAGAAACTCAAGGAATATGGGAAACATTTGGAAGGAAAAAGAACAAGGTTACTAATAAATAATAAAAGGGTACATATAAGTGGACACTGTGCCCAATGTAGTTATATATCCAATGAGGATGGATACTATATTCAAAGTAGAAATAAAATGGTATATAGTACAGGATATTTTAATTGTGAAACTAGGGCATAGTTTACCTTGCTTATTGTGAGAACTGTGGCTCTTTCTATATTGGTAAATCAGAAAGAGCCCTAAAAAAACGGATTTATGAACATGTTTATGAGATCTCAGTAAGGAAAGAGAGTAATGCCCTATATAAACATAGTAAACTATGCAAAGAATACAAATTTAAATTTCTAATAGTTGAACATATTCCAATAGATATTAGAGGGGGCCCCTGGGAGACCAGGATAGAATATAGAGAGCTATGGTGGCAAGTGGCATTAAATGCAGATAAGTGGCCTGGATTAAACGATAGCATCTCTATATTACCTTTGTTAAAACTGAGAGCAGCCAAGTTATGAGAAAAATATATATGGTTTATACCTGGTTTAGCCACCAGAGGTCACCATTACATTCTTTTGTTATATGAATTGTATGTTTCAATATTTTAAAAGAAATTTACTAGTCTGTTTATAATAATATTTTTTTACATTCATGAATTTATAATGTTCTTTCACATTGATATATAATTTATGTAGTTCCTAATTTGTTGGATGAACTAAGGGATGTTTTTATCTAAAAAACAGTTTTTAAATATATTTATAGAATGTGCTTATTTATATTTATATTTATAATTATTTATTCCTAGTGGTTGCATAATGTGTTTTTAATTTTTTAAAAATTATGTTCATGCATTTTTTCATACGTTTATTCTATATATATTTAGTATCTATATGCATTGATTTTCTCATATACATTATATGCGCTTTATATGCACTTTGTTCAATGATGAAACATTATCATGGATAAAAGACATTGGGGTGCTTTAAACATTAATTAGATGTAATTGAAAGATTAATTAATTAATTGGTATGACTATAAGAGGGTGTTGGAAGTGATGCATTGTGTTATCTGATGAAGTCTATGTGTGACGAAAACGCAGTTTTATTAAAGCGTTCATGGTTATATTTTGTTGGTGAATAAAAGATTGTTCTCAAGTCTGTTGATGCAAGTCTGGTCTCTGGAAGTGGTGAGAGTTACCATCCGTGTATGCTGTCTTGGTAGAGAGTTCTTAGTTATTTTGGCAGTTCCTGTGGTCGTGGTTACAGGTCAGATCATAAGCTAATCACCCTTAAAATCCACATCCAACCCCCACCCCCAGTAAGGAAACCTCCATAATAAACTTCTCCAAAGCCAGCTTCATGCTGCTCAAGTCAGAAGTTACAAACTTCATGACACCCATGCAGACGGGAACTGAAAGTTCGACTGCTGAATCCTACACTAAGGCACTTTACGAGCACATCCACTCATGCATGAATTGTGTCATCCCAAATAGAACCCAGATGCTCTCCTCCATAAAAAGGAAGCCAATCTGGTGGTCCCCTGCCATAAACAAACTTTACAACAAAAGGAAGAAACTGTTGCAGAAAAGATGAAAATCCCAGGATGCAAAAAACTCCCTTACCAGCCTCAGTAAGAAGCTGAGATCCCTCATAAAATCCTCCAAAGCTAGTTATGAAAATAAAATTGCCAAAGATTCCAAAGACAACCACAAGGCATTCTATAACTATGTCAAGAATCTAAATGGCAATGCTCAGATCTACTCTGAGCTACAACAGAATGGCATTAAATATACTGATCCCAAAGATATTGCCAATATCCTGGCAGATCGATTCAGTGCCAACTTCACCCCCACTCACCTCCTAAATGGCCCATCTCAATACCGGAAGATTGCCAAATTCCGGTAATAATGGCCAAACAGGTAAAAAAACGCACTCTCCAAAGCTAAGAATACAGCATCCATGGGACCAGATGACATCCCGGGCTGTGTACTACATGAACTACAAAATGAACTGGCACCTCACCTAAGTGTCATGTTTAATTATACCCTCACCTCAGGCTTCATACCCACTGAGTGGCGCACAACTACAGTTATCCCACTCCACAAGGCGGGATCCACCCTGGATCCTGGGAACTACCGCCCCATCAGCCTGACAAGCCTGATCTCCAAGGCCATGGAACGTATTATCATGGAACTTATAAACAAAAACACTGGCAACCTTAAAACACTGGACCCCACCCGGTTTGGGTTTGTGAAGGGCCGATCTTGTCTCCTGAACCTGACTGACTTCTTCGAATCAGTCTCCAGAGCCATGGACGAGGGTAAGGCAGTCCACACAGCCTATCTGGACCTCACCAAGGCCTTTGACACCATCCCCCACTCTGGAATCATAGATAAACTTACTAAGCTGGGCATTAATCCCTATGTCACTCGATGGGTTGCCAACTGGCTTACTGACAGAACCCACACTGTAAAAGTAGCTGACTTCAAAGCCAACTCCAGACAAGTGACAAGTGGAGTACCTCAGGGTTCAGTCCTGGGACCTCTCATGTTTGGCATGTACTTCTCTGAAGTACAGGCCAACACTAAGGAATTCTGGCTAACAAAGTTCGCAGATGACTGCAAACTGGGAGCCATTATTGAATCCTCAAATGAAGTTACAGAAACAGATGCCTGGTGCCAAAGTCATGGGCTGAAGCTCAATGCCAAGAAATGTATAGTTATCCCCTTTGGGAAAAAAACATGTACCCATGAATTACCACATAGGTGGCAGTACACTAAACACCGAAAGTGTGATAAGAGACTTAGGGACACAGGTGGACAGTGGTCTCACCTTCAATAACCACATTGCCACAACAGTCAGGAAATCCTTCTATGTGGCACACCTCATCACTAAGGGCTTTTCATCCAGAAAAAAGGAGGTCATTGTCCCAGTGTATTCATCCCTCATTAGACCCATTATAGAATGCAATGCCCCATTTGGTATGTACCTCTCAAGACATCTGCAACAACTGGAAAGGCCGCAGAAATACCTCACTAAAAGAATCACAGGCCTAAAGCAGATGCCCTATGCTGACCGTCTTAAAAAACTCCAGCTATACTCTGTCGCATGTCGTCTACTCCGAGGCGAACTCTGCTTAACATACAAGGCCAAGTCAAACCCAGTGCTGCTGGACATGCTACACTTAAAGAAATCCCAATTCCTCATAGCCACACGCTCCAGGGATCTAAACTTTGTTATCACAATAAACAAAACATGCTGAAGGGATAGGTTCCTGACGCAGAGACTCCCCAGACTCTGGAATAGACTACCCATACATGTCAAGCACAGCACCTCTTTGGCCCTCTTCAAAAGGAACCTTGATGATTGGATGGGAGAAAGGAATTCACCCCAGGGATCATGTCAGTCGCCCTGCTAGACAGGGGTCCAGGGAAGTAAATAGTGTGGGAAGAAATAGCCAGGGAATTGTTATGGCTAGGCTTGTATAGGCCCTAGGGCCGATAGCCTAGTACCAACCTATGAACCTATGATTGGTCTTAGCTATCCCCATGGCTGATAATTGTATATTAGCCCTAGTGAGAACAACTGTGATCATACCATAGATAATATGAGGGGGCCATGTAAGAGATGCAGCATTTAGGAACTGCCTCTATCCATTAGTGGCATGCGGGGAAATCCTGGAGTACATTTTCTATTACCCATCCTTAGATCCAAGTTGCATTTGAATATGGATGGATGAGCTTTGCTTTATTTTTATGGATAGTCTGTTCCAGAACAGTGGTAGCCTCTGTGTTATATATCCATTTCTCCACAAAATTCAGTTTAGATACCTGGACTGACTATTTCTGATGCCATTTGACTTGCTGATGTTAAGCAGGTCCATCTGTATTATGTCGGAGGATGCTTTGTATGCCAGACATGTTACCTCTAAGCACTCTGTAGGATACTGAGTATAGTAATAATTCTTTGAGGGGGTCCATGCAAGACCTACTGTTTAGGACTTGTATCCTTTTAGTAAGGTATCTCTGAAGGTATTCCAGTTGTTGCATGGGGCTGGACAGATACATGCCAAAATGGGCATTATACAAAATGATTGACATAATGAGAGCTTTGTAAAGGGGGACAACAACATCTCTACATCTAGTCACAATCAATTTGTTTATAAGCTGTGCAATACAGAAAGGCTTTCTTATGACTCTGGGCACATGTTGGTCAAAAGTTAGGTCACTGTACACACAAGTTCCCACATGCCAAACAATTGGATCAGTTCTCACAGGGCATTGTCATGATTTTGACACCAGTTATTTGGGACAAACCTTCCTGCATGATTGTTAAATCATTTGAGGATTCAATAACTTCTCCAAGCTTGCAGTCATCTCAAACTTAGCTGGCCAAAGCTCTTTGGTATTTCCTTTTACTTTTGAGATGTATAAGCCAAACAGAAAAAGTCTCAGCACCGAACCATGGGGGACTCCAATGGTGACTGGTCTCTTCCCCTGTTTTGATCTCCTGCATCCTGTGAGCCAAGTTGGCAATGCAGCTGGTGATGTAAGTGTTTGCTCCTACATTATTCATCTTTTGTACTACACCTGAGTAGGGGATTGTGTCAAAAGGCTTGGCCAGGTCAATGTAATGTGGTGTGAACTGTTTTACCTTCATCCACTGCTTTGGTAACAAGAGTAAAGCTTAATATTTGCCCATGATTTTGAGCCTTTCACACTTTCCTCTGGGCTGTTTTGAAACACATTTTAGAGCCATGCATACATTTATATATTCCTTGATTCACCTTCCTGAATGTATTAAATTATATTCCTTGTATAATACAGTACCAGTTGTTAGAATGTGTTTAAATCTGTAGTTTTGAACAGTCTTCAGTAAGCAATGAAACAAAAATGTATTAACCAATAATGGCAAAACTGCCCTATTCAGAACATTTCCATGATAAAAGTCTACTTCTACACACAATATATAAATACAGAATCACAGTAGTGTAAGCCCATAGGCATGTTGCACAGCTTCTTGAACTTATTTTCAATTGGGGGGGGGGGGGGCAAAAGGCCAAAAACCAGGGACACATTTTAAACATTGCTTGTATCATTTTGGAAAGTTGTTTGCATAAAATGTTGTGTTACCACCATGCATTTCACTGCTAAGTCTTGAACCCAGAACCATGTGCATTAGAGTCAGAGCAACATACCACTAAGCTAAAACAGCAGTTTCTTGAAAGACAGGAAGACAAACTTAAATGGCTATCATATCTTTTAGTGAATTCAGTTCTCACTTCTCACCATAGCTCTCAACCTCTTAGCACAAAAACACCTGGACAAACAATGCCAATAATGGGGGAATACAAATTCAGTGCTCACTTCTCACCATAGCTCTCAACTCTTAGAACAAAAACCTGGACAAAGCTCACAAGTGGTGGTGGCTAGGAACTTACCAGGGACACATTTTAAACATTGCTTGCATAATTTTGGAAAATTGCTAGAATAAAATGTTGTATTACCAAGCATGCATTTCACTGGCAAGTCTTTAACCCAGGACCCTATGCACTACAGTCAGAACAACATACCACTATGCCAAATCAGCAGTCCCCCTACAAAATAGGAAGACTGAAACTTAATGGCTATCATGTAGTGAATTCAGTTCTCACTTCTTACCATAGCTCTCAACCTCTTAGCACAAAAAAACCTGGACAAACAACAAAAAGTAGTTTTGTACCTACCATAAATGTAGATGTTTGAGTGTTCACCCTGCTGCAGTCATCACACTTGGGTTATCCTGTCGTCAGGCAGTCCCGCAGTCGGCTGGAATTCCAAAGTCTTGGTCTGGCGTCGGTTGCTGTCGCTTCTTCCCTGACGTCAGTGCGCCAGGGGTATATATAATGCAACCGATGCCATTTTCTTCAGTTTTTCTTGCCCCAGATGTCAGGTGCCCCCAAAAAGGTGGTCAGTAATTAGTACCAAATTGAGTAAACTTGTACAAACACAAAATCCCTTCAGCTATAAGCAAATACATCAGGAAGGTATTGAAGAGATTTAGCCAGTAGATCAGAGGGGATGGAGGGAGGGTAACCTGGACTGCAGTAGGGTGAACACTCGAACATCTACATTTATGGTAGGTACAAAACTGTACTATGTTCATCGTGTTACCCTGCTGCATTCATCACACTTGGGTTGAATCCCAAAGCTAGGGATGTGTGGAGGTATCACAGAGGGTTAGAGGAGGCTAGGAGGCCCTGCAGAACTGCAGTGGCGAAGCCCGCCCTGGTCTTAGAATAAAGTGGTAAGTGATACTGTTTGGTAAAGGTGTGTATTGAACTCCAAGTTGCAGCTTCCAAAATCTCCTTGGTCAGGACCCCCCTGAGAAAGGCTGTAGAAGTAGCTGTTGCCCTGGTAGAGTGGGGCCTAATGGTAGCAGGAACTGGTTTTCCATGATGAGTATAGCAAAAATGTATGCAATGACCTATCCATTTGGAAATGGTTTGCTTTGATATAGCCTTCCCTTGAGAAGTTGTAGCATAGGATACAAAGAGCTGGTCAGATTTTCTAAAAGCCTTAGTTTTGTCCAAGTAGTAACGAAGTTGCCTGTGAATGTCCAAGGAATGCAGGAGTCTCTCACCTTTGTTCTGTGGATTTGGGAAGAAGGTGGGTAAGTGGATGGTTTGATTTAAAGCCACACTGGAAACCACCTTAGGCATAAAGGAAGGATTAGTTCATAGAGAAACTCTGTCTTGATGAAAAATGAGGAAAGGTTCCACTGCCATCAGTGCCTGTAGCTCTGAGACTCTTCTAGCTGAAGTTATTGCTAGCAGCAGGGCAGTCTTCCATGATAGGAACTGAAGATCTGCAGAAAAAGCTGGTTCAAAGAGAGGTAGTGTTAGTTTTTCCAGAACAAAATTGAGGTCCCATGTTGGTGTAGGTGCTCTTCTGGGTGGTCTAATGTTTTTTGCCCCTCTGAAGAAAGTAAAGTTTTGTACCTACCATAAATGTAGATGTTCGAGTGCTCATACAGCTGCAGTCATAACAGATGGGTTATCCTGCCGTCAGGTGGGTCCTCGGTCGGCCGAATTCCAAAGTCTAGGTCCGGCGTCGGTTGTCGTCGCTTCTTCCTTGATGTCAGTGTGTCAGGGGTATAAAAGAGGCAGCCAACGCCATTTTCTTCAGTTTTTCTTGCCCCAGATGTCAGGTGCCCCCAGAAGGAAGGCAAACATAATGTTATGCAAAGATGCAATGTTGATAAATCAAAAACAGTAGTTGCAAGCAAATACACCATAAAAGAATACCCCAAAAAGGTTATATGAAAAGTGTTTGTCATAAGAGGGGTTGGAGGGAGGGAAACCTGGACTGCAGCTGTATGAGCACTCGAACATCTACATTTATGGTAGGTACAAAACTGTACTATGTTCATCGTGCATACAGCTGCAGTCATAACAGATGGGTAGAATCCCAAAGCTAAGTAATGGTGGTAGGTACTAAGTGGAACTAGGAGGGGCTAGGATGCCCTGCAGGATTGCTGTGGCAAAGCCCGCTCTAGATTTTGAGTATAGCGGGAGGTGATAGTGCTTGGAGAAAGTGTGCACTGAACTCCAGGTGGCTGCTTCCAAAATGTCTTTGGTAGGGACCCCCTGAGGAAGGCTGCAGAGGTAGCTGTGGCTCTGGTGGAGTGGGATCTGATGCATGCAGGCACAGTTTTTCCATGAAATGAGTAACAAAAGCGTATGCAATGGGCTATCCATTTTGAAATTGTCTGTTTGGAAATAGCCTTTCCCTGAGCACCTACAGCATAGGACACAAAGAGTTGCTCAGATTTCCTGAATGGCTTTGTTCTGTCCAAGTAGTAACGTAGTTGTCTGTGAATGTCCAAGGAATGTAGTAGTCTTTCCCCTTTGTTTTGTGGATTAGGATAAAAGGTAGGTAAGTGGATAGTCTGATTCAAAGCTACACTGGATACTACCTTTGGCATAAAGGTAGGATTGGTTAGTAAGGAAACTCTGTCCTGATGGAAAATGATGAATGGTTGCACAGCCATGAGGGCCTGTAGCTCTGAAACCCTGCGTGCTGAGGTGATAGCCAGAAGAAAGGCTGTTTTCCATGACAAGTACTGTAACTCTGTTGAAGAAGCTGGCTCAAAGGGGGGAAGGGTCAGCTTTTCCAATACGTAGTTGAGGTCCCAAGCAGGGACTGGTGGTTTCCTTGGGGGTTTTAAATTCTTTGCCCCTCTGAGGAACTGCCTTAAGAGAGGTTGAGAGAATAAAGGAGGATCTGTGTTGTATTGTGCAGAAATGGCTGAAGTGTGGATCTTGATGGAGGAGAAGGAAAGTCCATTGTTTAACATCTCAGCTAGGTACTGTAAAATTTGAGGTATATTTATTACCCAAGGATTCTGTCCCTTTTCGAGATTCCAGGCATAAAATCGTTTCCATTTGACGGAGTAAGCCTTTCTAGTGGAAGGTCTTCTGGCCTCCAAGATGACATCCTGCACCTCCTTGGAGAGGAGAAACTGTTGGGCAATCAAGGAATTCTCCATGCAGCTAGATTTAGAGTTTTGAGATGGCTGTGAAGGGTTTTGTAGTTGTGCTGGGACAACAGAAGAGGGACTAGAGGTAGGATCCATGGTGGGGAGTGTGTCAGGCTCCTCAGGAGCGGATACCAGTGTTGTCTTGGCCAGTCTGGAGCGATGAGAATCATTTTCGGCCTCTCTGCTCTGGCTTTTAATAGAACTTTGGGCAGCAGAGGAAGAGGCGGGAAGGCATAGACTGTCAATGTTGCCCAATTGAAGGAAAGTGCATCCACTTTCCAGGCCTGTGGATGATAGGTCCTTGAACAAAATCTTTTCAACAGGCAATTTCTGTGGGTAGCAAAGAGATCTATGTCTGGCTGTCCCCATGCCTGAGTTATCTTTGTGAAAAGTTGAGGATGCAACTTCCATTCATGTGGATCTGTCATATTTCTGCTTAGGTTGTCTGCCAGTGTGTTTTCCTTCCCTGGCAGGAATTGTGCCTGCAGTTGAATTTGCAATTCCAGTGCTGTGTTCCATACGGTCATGGCTTGCCTGCACAGGGGGTATGAATGAGTTCCCCCCTGTTTGTTTATGTACCACATCACTGTGGTGTTGTCTGTCCTTATCAATAGCTGGCCTGGATGCAGTATGTCTTTGAAGGTCATAATAGCCTTTTGCACGGCTAGCATTTCCTTTTGGTTGATGTGGAGGTGCTTCTCTTTTCAGGTCCATTTCCCCTGAATGCACTGATCTGTCATGTGTGCTCCCCAGGCATAGTCTGAGGCATCTGTTGTGATGATTTGAGTTGCTTGAGGTACACAGAAAGGAAGACCTGTGTTTCTTTGGCAAGCTTGTGTCCACCACAAAAATTCCCTTTGAAGGCATGGAATGAGTGGGATAATTGTTTCCAGGCTGTGGCTGTGTTGAGACCATAAGTTTTTCAGGTACCATTGAAGTTTCCTCATATGCAGCTTTGCACATGGGATTAGTAGGATGCAAGATGCCATGAATCCCAGAGCCTGCAGGATTTTCCTTGCAGTTAGCCTGGTGTAAGTTACCATTTTTCTGAAGTATTGAGACAGTTGCCCTTGCTTGTCTGGCGTGAGGTAGGCCATCTGGGTGGTTGTATCCAAGCTGGCACCCAGGAAAATTATTTGTTGAGAGGGTATTAGTTTTGACTTCTTTTTGTTGACTGTGTATCCCAGGAAGTTTAACAGTTTTATTACAAATGCCAGGTGCTGCAGTAGTATGTCCTTGCTGTCTGCTTGGATCAGGCAGTCGTCCAGATATGGATAGATTTGTATCCCTTGTAGTCTGCAGAAGGCGATTACTGATGCCAGGCATTTCGTGAACACTCTGGGCGCAGTAGATAAGCCAAAGGGCAATGCAGAGAATTGGTAATGGGTTGAACCTGCAAGAAATCTGAGGTATCTTCTGCAATCTTGTCTGATAGGGACATGCAGGTATGCCTCCTTGAGGTCCAATGTTACCAGCCAAGACTCCTTGCCCAGCATGGGAAGAAGCTGCTGTAATGTGAGCATCTTGAATTTTGGCACCTGTAGATATGTGTTTAGGATGGATAGGTCTAGATAGGTCTCCAATCTTTGTCTTTCCTCGGTACCAGGAATAGTCTGGAATAAAACCCTTGACCTTGTTCTTTTGCAGGTACCTCTTGAATTGCTTTCATGTCTATGAGAGCTGAAACTTGTTTTGTGCCTCTGCCCTTTGATTTTGTGGCAGGTTTGGCATGCCTCTCATTTTTGGAAGGGTGTGAAAGTGGAACCTGTAGCCTCTGTCTATAATGTCCAGAATCCATTTGTCTTTTGTAACAATATGCCAATTTTTGAGAATAATGTCAATTTTCCCCCCAAAGGTGCTGCCATTAAAGCTTTGCTTGGCAGGTGTAGGTGGAAGTCATTGTGTCTGTTTTCTAAAAGACTGTGATCTATCTTCTCCACCTCTTGGGGTTGGTGCTTGCCACTGTCTGGCTCTGAAGGATCCTTGAGGTTGCCCTCTGCCCCTTGGGCCTGTATCTGCCCCTTTGAGGTCTGTCCGTGGCTGGAAAGGACCAATTTTTTGAAGGCCAGTTTCTGCTGAAACGTGGAGGCTGTACCTGCAGGAAATCTTTCACTGTTTGCATTGATTTCGCTTTTTCCTCCATTTTCTTTAGCACCTCCTCAGCTTTAACACCAAACAATACATCTTTTTGAAGAGGTGCATCTAATAATTTAGCTTTGACATGATCTGGTAAGGTTTGCTCTTTGAGCCAAGCATGCCTACATATAACAGATCCTGTAACAGCAGCTTTACATGAGGCCTCTAAAGCATCAAAACCACACTGCAAGGTATGTTTACCCACTTGCTCTGCACCATGCAACAAATCCTGCAACTCCTTTAAATCTGGTTGTTCTGGTTGTGTCATCTTGCTTTTCAGCTGAGATATCAAAAACTGTTGATACTTTAACATATGACAGTTTAATGCCCTCATGGTTAAAGTGGCCGAGGTGTACACCTTTTTCCCCCACCTTTCTAAAGCTCTGGAATCTCTCTCTGAAGGTAATGGATTTTTAGCAGTAGAGGCCTTAATTCCCTTGGGACCCTGTGAAATTGTTTCTGGGTCAGTAGTATGGCTTTTATATAGGAACTGGTGAGAATCAGGAACCCGGTAATACCTGTCTGGTTTAACAGGAGCTGGAGGCAAAGAATCAGGATTAAGGCTGGCTTCTGTGTACACATCATCCAATATATCTAAAACAGGAGGGATAGCCAGAGGCCTATGCTGGGGGAGCAGAAGAAATTCCCTGAGCCTTTTCTTGGAATCTGAGTAATCTTGGCCTTCCCAGTGAAAGTGTTCCCTCAATGTATGCAGGGTTTCCCCAAAAGAGAAGTCCTCAGGCGGGGAGACCGAGGGAATAGACTCCTCTGCATCAGAGTCTTCGAATGGAGAATAGGCATAATCCTGGTCCTCAGATAGTTCTGAGGTAATAGAAGCTTGATCTGAGGAAGGGTAGTCTTCCTCTAATCTGGGCCTTTTGTCAGAGGGGATGAGAACCCTGATAAGAGTAATCAAATCCTCAGCCATTTTAAGCATCTGTTTTTTAGGCATGGTGCCTTGAGAGGGGGTCTGAGGAACCTGTTTTTTGGTGTTCATGGCTGCTTTAGATTTAGTGAAGGCTTTAATAGAGAAGGAGGAAGGCCTGAAGACCCCTTGAGAAATGGCAGGCCTGTCTAAATTCCGAGTTTCCCCACCAGGAGTGGCGTCGGGATCTGTAGTAGGAATGGGGGCCGAGGAGCCTGCGACCTCGGGTACCGAAGACACCGGTAATGCAGTGTCATCGGTACTCAGGGGCTGCGTAGGTGCCTCGCTGAGTACAGGAGAACCGGTAGTTGGCCTTAGCGTGGTTTCAGTAGGTGGTGCAGACCTCGTATGTCAGTCCTTATCTTTGCGTTTTTTGCTCAAAACTGGAGTCGGAGTATCCGACGACATAATATAATTAAATCTTTTGCCAAAAAAGTGAAGGGCGAACTCTGCCTGACGCTTAATAGTGCGCTTATTGAATCTAGCACAGAAACGGCAGGCCGAGATGTCGTGGTCTGGGCCTAAGCAAGGTATACATAAAGAGTGGAAATCCTTATGCGGTATTTGCTTCCCACATGAAATGCAATTATTAACTTTGTCTGACATCGGTCTGAGGCAAGAAAAGTTTCCCCAACGGGGTACTTAGCTTTCAAGAAGACTTCGGCTAAAATACTTTTGTAAATCTCAGGAGCTGGCTGACCGGCACTTGCGAACTGCTTCTGCTTTGGGCACCGCGCGGCAAGAAAGACTGAAGAAAATGGCGTCGGCTGCCTCTTTTATACCCCTGATGCACTGACGTCAAGGAAGAAGCGACGACAACCGACGCCGGACCTAGACTTTGGAATTCGTCCGACCGAGGACCCGCCTGACGGCAGGATAACCCATCTGTTATGACTGCAGCTGTATGCACGATGAACATCTGTCTTAGAAGTGGATGCGAAAATAAGGGTGGATCCGTGTTGTAGTGGGCCAAAATAGCTGAAGCATGGATTTTAATGGAGGAGAAAGAAAGTCCTTTGTGCAACATCTCAGTTAAATACTGTACAATGTGAGGCATGTGAGGCTGAATTGTGTCTTGGCCTTTAGATTGGTTCCAGGCACAAAACCTTTTCCATTTGTCCGAATAAGCCTTTCTGGTGCTTGGCCTCCTAGCTTCCAGAATAACATCCATAACTGCTTGGGAAAGTGGAGCTGGCTGGATGCTTAGTTGATTTGCCATGCAGCCAGATTTAAGGTTTTGAGCTGGCTGTGAAGAACCTGATTGTTCTGTTGTGTGAGTAAATGGGGAATTTGTGGTAATATCCATGGTGGGCCCTGGGCCATACTCCTCAATAACGGGTACCAGTGCTGGCGTGGCCAGTCTGGGGCTATGAGAATCAGTCGTGGTCTCTCCTTTTTGACTTTCAGAAGTACCTTTGTGAGGAGAGGCAATGGAGGGAAGGCATATACTGTCAGGTTTTTCCAATTGAAAGAGAGTGCGTCCACTTTCCACGCTTGATGATGAAATGTCCTTGTACAAAATTTTGTTAGTTGATAGTTTTGAGGGCTGGCAAACAGGTCTGTGTGTGGAAGGCCCCATTTTTGAGTTATCATTGTAAATACTTGTGGATCTAGTTTCCACTCGTGGGGATCCATGATGTTTCTGCTTAGGTCGTCTGCCAATGTATTTTTCTGTCCTGGCAGGAATTGAGCTTGTAACTGAACTTGGTAAGCCAGAGCTGTGTTCCATAAGGTCATTGCTTGCCTGCACAAAGAGTAGGAGTGAGTACCCCCTTGTTTGTTTATGTACCACATTACTGTGGTGTTGTCCGTCTTTATTGTCAGTTGTCCTGGATGTAATAGATCCTTGAAGGCTGTCAGAGCTTTCTGTACAACTAGCATCTCTTTTTGATTGACGTGCAGATTCCTTTGATCTGCAGTCCAAATGCCTTGAACGCACTGTCCTGCCATGTGAGCCCCCCAGGCGTAATCTGATGCATCTGTTGTGATAGTTTGCCTGGCTGGGGGCAAGGTGAAAGGCTGACCCTTGTTGAGGTGACATGCCTGTGACCACCATAGAAACTCCTGTTGTAGGCAGGGAATGAGAGATATCACTGTGTCCAAGCTGTGGCTGTGTTGAGACCATACGCTTTTTAGGTACCACTGTAATTTCCTCATATGCAGCTTTGCAAATGGTATTAGTAGTATGCAAGATGCCATGAAGCCCAAGGCCTGCAGAATTTTTCTTGCAGTTAATTGGGCCTTTGTTGCATTGCTTTGAAATACTTAGTCAGTTGTAGTTGTTTGTCTGGCGTCAGATAAGCCTTCTGGGCCGTTGTATTCAAGCTGGCACCCAGGAATATCATATTTTGTGAGGGTACTAGTTTTGACTTCTTTTCGTTTACTGTGTACCCCAGGAAATTTAGTAGATGTTTCACAAAAGCCAGATGATGGAATAGAATGTCCTTGCTTTCTGCTTAGATGAGGCAGTCGTCCAGGTATGGGTATATTTGAATTCCTCTTTGTCTGCAGTATGCAATTATTGGTGCCAGGCATTTTGTGAAGACTCTGGGTGCAGTAGATAAGCCAAAGGGCAGTGCAGAGAATTGGTAATGGATTGAACCTGCAATGAAACGGAGGTATCTTCTACAACTTTGTCTGATAGGGACATGCAGGTATGCCTCCTTGAGGTCCAACGTTACTAGCCATGCTTCCTTGCCCAACATGGGAAGAAGCTGCTGTAGTGTTAGCATCTTGAATTTGGGTACTTGTAAGTAAGTGTTTAGAATTGAAAGGTCCAGAATTGGTCTCCAAGCATTGTCCTTTCTGGGCACTAGAAAGAGTCTTGAGTAAAATCCTTGACCTTGCTCTCGAGTAGGTACCAGTTGAATGGCTCTCATGTCCATGAGAGCTGTAATTTGTTTTTGTGCCTCTGCCCATTGATTTTGTGGCAGGTTTGGCATTCCTCTTTTCACTGGCAAAGTGTGAAAATGGAATCTGTATCCTCGTAAAATTATATCTAGGACCCATTTGTCCTTTGTGACAATATGCCAGTTGTCTGAAAAAAGTGTGAGTTTTCCTCCCAAGGGGGCTGCCAAGAGAATGTTGCTTGGCCAGATGAGGTGCAAGTCATTGAGTTTGCCTTCTGGTAGATTGGGATCTGTCTTCTCCTCCCTTCTGTGTTGTAGTGCCCCATTGGCGAGGTTTGTACTGGGCTTGTGGTTGTCCTCTGCCCCTTGGGCATCTGTATTTACCTCTCTGTGGTCTGTCTGTAGCTGGAAAGGACCAATTATTTGTTGGCCAGTTTCTGCTGAAGCGAGGGGGCTGTACCTGTAGGAAATCTTTGACTGTCTGCATAGATTTTGCCTTATCCTCCATTTTCCTTAAGACTTCTTCTGCTTTAACTCCAAAAAGTACATCCTGCTGTAAGGGAGCATCTAGAAGTTTTGCTTTAACATGATCAGGTAGAGTTTGTTCCTTTAACCAAGCATGCCTACGTATAACAGACCCAGTGACAGCTGCTCTGCAGGAGGCCTCCAAAGAATCAAACCCACATTGTAAGGTATATTTGCCCACCTGTTCAGTGGCATGCAACAGATCCTGCATTTCTTTCAATTCAGATTGTTGAGGGAGAGTGGTCATTTTTTGCTTTAACTGAGAGATTAGAAATTGCTGATACTTAAGCATGTGAAATTGGCAATTTAGTGCCCTCATAGCTAGAGTGGCTGAGGTGTAAACCTTTTCCCCACCTGTCTAGTGCTCTGGAATCCCTCTCAGAAGGTACAGGATTTTTAGCCATAGAAGCCTTAGCCCCCTTGGGACCCTGGGAGATTGTCTCTGGGTCAGCCACAGGGCTTTTGTAAAGAAATTTGTGGGAATCAGGCACTCTATAATATCTGTCAGGCTTAGCCAGAGCAGGAGGTAGAGAATCAGGGTTAAAACTGGATTCTAAGTAAACATCATCCACAATGTCTAAAACTGGTGGGAAGGCAAGAATTCTGTGTTGGGGGAGTAAAAGAAACTCTCTGAGCCTTTTCTTCGAGTCAGAGTAGTCCTGACCTTCCCAGTGAAAATGTTCCCTCATAGTGTGTAAAGTTTCCCCAAAGGAGTAGTCTTCAGGAGGAGAAGCTGAGGGAATGGAATCCTCAGCATCCGAATCTTCATAAGGGGAGAAAGAGTAATCTTGGTCCTCAGAGGAGTCTGAAGAAATGGACACCTGTTCAGAGGATGCATAATCTTCCTCTTGTCTAGGCCTTTTGTCAGGAGGGGGCTGGGAACCCCTGATTAAAGTGATCAAATCTTCAGCCATTTTGAGCATCTGTTTCTTAGGCATAGGGCCTTGAACAGGGGACTGGAGTGCAGTCTTTTTAGATTTAATAGGAGTCTTCGTCTTAGAAAACGATTTAATGGTGAGCGTCATCGGTCTGAAAATGCCTTCAGAAACCGCTGGGGTTTCTGCAGCACCGACATCCTTTTCAGCAATGTCGTCGGTAGGGCCTGAACTAAATGGCTGCGTAGGCCTGGTGCATTCCATCAAAAAATCTGAAGCGGTCTCGGGTTCCAGATCTGCGGTAGTCAGGGGCTGCGTAGGAGCCTCACTGAGGACTGGAGAACCGGAGACCGGACCAGCCGAGGCCTCGAAATCTGGCTTAGGCCTGGGCTGTCTGTCCTTATCCTTGCGTTTTTTGTGCACGCCGGTAGTCGGTTGCTCCGATGGCATGGTGTAGTTAAATTTCCTACCGAAGTAGTGTTGTGTGAAATCAAAGCGTTGTTTAATAGTACGCTTATTAAACCTAGCACAAAAACGACAACTAGTGACGTCGTGGTCTGGGCCTAGGCAAGGTATGCAATAAGAATGAAAATCCTTATAAGGTATTTGCTTCCCACAAGAAATACAATTGCTAGCTTTTTCTGACATTGGTCTGAGGCAAGAAAAGTTTCCCCAACGGGGTACTTAGCTTTATAGAAGACTTCGGTCTGAAATTCGAATTCGAGAATCTCAGTAGTCGGCCGACCGGCACTTGCGAACTGCTTCTGCTTCGGGCACCGTGCGGCAAGAAAGACTGAAGAAAATGGCGTCGGTTGCATTATATATACCCCTGGCGCACTGACGTCAAGGAAGAAGCGACAGCAACCAACGCCGGTCCAGGACTTTGGAATTCCAGCTGACTGCGGGACCGCCTGACGACAGGATAACCCAAGTGTGATGACTGCAGCAGGGTAACACGATGAACATCCTTAGCTCTCAACTCTTCGCTCAAAAAATCTAGACATAGCTCAGAAATGGTGGCTAGGGACTTTAGGCTCTTTTTACCCTGTACCAAAGGTACAGGGTTTGAGCCTGCATACCTCTAGCCACCAGGTGCAAATACATGAGAGCATTTTCACAAACACACGCACACATGCACTCACGCGTACACACACACACACACACACACACACACACACACACACACACACACACACATACACACAAACACACGTAGTCCAAACCTGCTAAGCTGCCCTCCAATCCTGCTCGCGATGTCCTGCTGAATAATACATCCACTGCTTTCCCCAAACATGTGGCTGCTCTGCTTGCTGAAATAAATTCAATTGTGCAATTGCGTATCCACTTCACTCCCCAAAACATGTCCTGCTCGCTCTTGCAATGCAATGAGTAATCCGTAATACATCTAAACTGCTGCTCTGCTGCTAATACAACTCCAAATGTTTCCCGCTCGATGACGTGAGCTCAAGGAGCTCAATTCTGACTGGCTGATAGCCCTGATGGAGCTGACGTCATTGCGCACATGACGTCAGCTCCGACAGGGTGAACTTTGAAAAAGTAAATAAAACTACAAGCGCAAATTTTGAAAAAATAAATAAAACTACAAGAAAAAAAATCAGAAATGAAGGGGTGCCACTCGGGAATTGGCACCCCTTCAAAACTCATGGTTGAGAGGACTGATGCAGCTGAATCATTCAGCTTTTGAGCCATGGCTTTTTTTTTTAAAGGAGATGTTCTGCAAAAGTGGAGGGGGGGTCCCCCCCCCTCACTCTATGGTTCCGGTGCCCATGGCTCAGCATAATGGATCCAAGATTATCCAAGTGCAACTAACTCTGGGCAAGACCGCAATCCAAACTTTAACTTGCTACAGATCCCCCACCATGCCCCAGGATTCCCACTCCTCATTTCTTGACACACTGGAAAATATTAGGGTACAACCCAACACCCTAATAATGGGCAATTTCAACTACCCCACCATTAATTGGGAAAACTACTCATGTACCAACTCTTTTGCTCAACGTTTTCTGGAATTCATAAATTCCAACATCTTGGATCAACTTATCCACACCCCCACCTGGGGTAGCAATATCCTAGACCTGGTCATTACCAGCATGGGCGACCGGTGTTCCACACCAGAGGTCAGTTCCTCATTGGTCAGATCCGACCACAACCTAATCAGCCTAGACATCCAAATCCTATCCCCACCCCCCCCCCCATTAGGGAAACCACCGTAAAAAATTTCTCCAAAGCCAACTTCACGCTTCTTAAGACAGAAGTGGCAAACTTCACGATACCCATGCAGATGGACAATAGAGGTATGACTGCTGAATCCTACACAAATGCACTTTATATGCACTTACACGAGTGCATGGATCGTGCTATCCCTAACAGAACCAAGATGCTATCCTCCAAAAAAAGGAAGTCAATCTGCTGGTCCCCTGCCATAAACAAACTCTACAACAAAAGAAAGAAACTATTGCAAAAAAGAGTAAAATCCCATGACTGGAAGAACTCCCTGGTCAGCCTCAGTAAGAAGCTGGGATCCCTCATAAAATCCTCCAAAGCTAGTTATGAAAACAAAATTGCCACTGATTCTAAAGACAGCCACAATGCATTCTATAGCTATGTCAAGAATCTCAATGGTAACACTCAGATCTGCTCTGAGTTACAGCACAATGGCACTAAATATACAGAACCAACTGATATTGCTAACATCCTGGCAGATAGGCTCAGTGCTAACTTTACCAACCACCCCCACTGCCTAAAGGCCCATCTCTATACCAGAAGAAGGCAAAGTTCCTGTAATCACGGCTGCACAGGTAAAAAAACACACTCTCCAAAGCCAAGAACATGGCATCCATGGGACCTGACAACATCCCAGGCTGCGTTCTACATGAACTACAGAATGAACTGGCACCCCACCTAAGCACTATGTTCAATCATAGCCTCACCTCAGGCTTCGTGCCCACTGAATGGTGCACAGAGACGGTTATCCCACTCCACAAAGGGGGAGCCACCACGGACCCTGAGAACTACCGCCCCATTAGAGTAACGAGCCTGGTCTGCAAGGCCATGGAACTTATAAACAAAGACATTGGTAATCTCCAAACTCTGGACCCCACCCAGTTCGGGTTTGTAAAAGGCAGATCTTGTCTCCTAAACCTGATTGACTTCTTTGAAGCAGTCACAAAAGCCGTAGACAAGTGTAAGGTGGTTCACACAGCCTACCTAGATCTCGCTAAGGCTTTTGACACCATCCCCCACTCTGGAATTATAGATAAACTCACTAAACTAGGTATAAATCCCTATGTCACAAGATGGGTTGCCAACTGGCTCACTGACAGAACCCACACTGTGAAAGTAGCAGACTCCAAATCCGACTTCAGACCAGTGAAAAGTGGAGCACCACAGGGTTCAGTACCAAAATCCAGTTGCACCACCAAAGAACACTCCAGTACACAAATTAGAAGAAAACAAAAAAGGAGCGTAACACCATAGACATAAAACTGGAACTTTAATACAACAAAAACAAGAACAGAATAAGCGCTTTTGGAATGTGCCTTCCTCAGATCCTGAAAACAATTCCTACACACAACTATTTAAGAACCAGCTAACCAATCTAGTTAAAAGGCAATTAAGCAATTAAAAAATGAGGCAATGAAACATAGCAACACTTACTCCCCATTTGCATAGTGCACTTGTAACAAAAACATGTTTTAAAATAACTTAGATCCAAGCTTAGAACAAAACTACATTTTTTAAAGACAGTCAGCATAGAATATTAAAACTTGTAGTAAATAAATAAAACACTGTTGTCATAACCATTACACAGCTTGTTAATCTGTTAAAAACTCAGAGCTCAAAATGTTAACATAGCAGGTTCATAACCATAACATTAAAGAAGCAACAGTCACAGCCTGACATGCAGCAAACAAATAACTACGGTCATCGCACAGAAGTCTGGTGAACACTCATTTCTACCACAGGGTTCAGTCCTGGGTCCTCTCCTGTTTGGTACCTACTTTTCTGAAGTACAGGCTAACACAGAAGGTCTTTGGCTAACTAAATTCACAGATGACTGCAAACTAGGAGCCATAATTGAAACACCTAACGATGTGGACATCCTACAAAAGGGCCTCACTGAGACAGATGCCTGGTGCCAAAGCCATGGCCTCAAGCTCAATGCCAGAAAGTGCACTGTCATCCCCTTTGGTAAAAACTCTGTACCCATGAGCTACCACATAGGTGGTAGTCTACTTAACACCGAAAGTGTGATACGAAACCTTGGGACACAGGTGGACAGTAGTCTCTCCTTTGATAATCACATCGCCACAGTAGTCAGGAAATCATTCTACGTGGCACACCTCATCACAAAAGGTTTCTCATCCAGGAAAAAAAGAGGTCATTGTTCTTCCCTACTCATCACTCATTAGACCCATTATAGAGTACAACGCCCCTTTTGGTCTGTACCTCACAAGACATCTACAACAACTGGAAATGCCGCAAAAATACCTCACAAAGAGGATTATCGGCCTCAAACAGATGCCCTTCGCAGACCATCTCAAAAAACTCCAGCTTTACTCCGTTGCATATCTCCTACTCAGAGGTGATCTTTGCCTAACATACAAAGCTATGTCAAACCCAGAGCTGATGGACAAGCTCCACTTAAAGAAATACCAATCCCTCCGAGCTACACGCTCTAGGGACTTAAACCTTGTCACCACAATAAACAGAGCATGCTGGAGGGATATATTCCTGTCCCAGAGACTTCCCATACTCTGGAACAAACTACCTATCTATATGAAACAAAGCTCCTTATTAGCACTCTTCAAGAAAAATCTTGATGATTGGATGGGAAATAGAAAATTCACCCCAGGGATCACCTCTGTGGCTCTGCTCGACAGGGCCACAGGAAAATAATTTTCTTGGGTGGTGAAAACCAGGGTACCTTTTTGGCTAGGCTTGTATAGGCCCTAGGGCTGACAGCCCAGTACCTACCTATGAACTGCAATTCTGCTTTGATTAGATGTATTGCATCACACCAGGGTTTTTTCATGCCACTATTACCATGTAGTATTGGAATAAATCCCCCTGTTACCAAACTAGTGGACGCTCACAGACACTCATGCACACACCTGCACGGTTTTATACATTGCTAGTTTACTTCACTGTTTTCTGTATTTTTTGTGTGTTTTTTTCCTACTAGTTTACGTGTATAAACATGTTTTTGGGGCTGTAAACATGAAAACTGTCATGACAGTTTTTTTATTTGTATTTTTTTTTTTTTTTTTTGCAAAGCACTGACATTTTTCCTGAGCTGTTAATAACCTATTTTTTATGCACACTAATACACATGGATGGATATTTACTAGATATTTTTAGACAGATGTACTTTATATTAATAGTGTTCTAGTTTGATTATGTTTATGGCTAGATAGCTATATGTTTTTTCTTTGTTCTTGTCACAGATAAAGGCTTTATTGCATTAGTTAGACAAAAGCAATTTTAGTTGCAACTCTTTTTATGTATATGTTACGCTTTTCTTAATACCTGCTCTTGGAATGTGGGTTGCAAATAGAAGTGTTTTCCTTAACCAGGTTTTAGTTTTATCTAATCAGTAATATATGGGGGTGAGTACTTATTTTAAAATGCACTTTTACAGCCCTGGTTATACTGTTTGTCTGGAATAGGTTGGTTTAACATTAAATACATATATTTTCCACACCTGCTTCTAAGTATATAAAAGCTGATGTGTTTAACACTGTTAAAATATTTGATTTTTTGTTACTGAGGATCACTTGTCTGTGATGAATAAAGGCTTGCTGCATTGGAACACTACCTGCATTTCATAATTTTTGGAAATTATTGTGACTGAGCTCATCAATGAAGTTTTAAGACCACTAGTTTCTCTGTTTTTTTATCTCTGTAATGTAAGAAAACCCTCCTGACAATGAAGTTGCCTATAGTGTAGGCAGTCCTGCAATTACAGCCACATTTCCTCACCCCCTCCCCACAGTGTCAGTGCTGAGCATAGATCCCTTCTTAACTATAAAATATTAATGGCCCTAACTTTTGTTTAAGAATCACTCAAGCACAATGGTGTAGCACTGTGTAACTGTGAACAACAATTCAGAAGGGTATATTAAAGTTTCATAAATTGCTGTTCCCAGCTATGCCGTGTAACACTGTCATGTTACATACTGTTTCCCCCAGTCAGAAGTACCAGTGAGCATAGTAAACAAGTCTGTACTATGAGCACCTCTATGCTATTAGTAAAAGATAACAGGCTTCTGTACACCACTCTTCACTGTAGAGATCCATCTGATGGTAATGAATCCTGGCAAACTAGACACAGTGCACATACTGCATTCATGCAAACTGACATCAGGTTTATGAATGAGAAGCAAGCCTGTTTTTTTTCTTTGAGTAGAAGAAACAGCCTGAAATAAAACCATGTCCATTTTGGTGCAAACATACGTTCTGTATGGTGTGCCTTAAACAAATGCGACAGTACTTGTAAGACTTGTGACTTGTTGCAGGTGATGAAGAAGTGTTTTTGGGATGGGAAAAGATGCATTTGTGGTGCTTGAAAGAATATTACTGAACAAACTTGTTAAAGCATCTGAAGAATCTATTTTTCTATAATTATCTGTTGACACACAAGAAACTAACTTTAAAATGTACCTCCTGTGTGAACTGGGACAAAGGAGTAAGAGGACAACAAACTGGTTGACTCTACCTTTACCTGAGGAACCCAAATTACTGCTGGCCTGTTTTCCTTCACTTTTATTGCCAAAAGGTCTGAGAGGAATGTACTTCCCAAATACTGGTTTCTTCTAGTAGTACATGGCTTTTGGCACAGAGGATAAAAGGGTATATATCTTAAAAGATCTGGTTTTGCCTTTCTGTTCCAGATGCACAGATATATCATCTACTGGTTAAACAAAAAATATTTAGTCACAGGAGTATTCCACAATCTGTCTCTAACTTCCTCATTAAAGGATTTAGTTCTGAACCAAGCAAGACTTCTCAACACACTGCTGGACATGGCAGCCCTCAAAGTAGAATCAAACACCCATACCACATAACAGTAACTTACCTACCACCTCCTTCCTAGTTACAAAATTTCATACACTACTGAATGCCATAATTGCTTTAGTCCTCATACATAAAAACCTCTTTATCCTAGGTGACTTCAATTTAAATTTGCTGGGCCCAGTTCACAATGACATCTTTGAATTTCTCACTGATCTTAACCTCATTCAATTTGTAACTCTCCCTACAGGCCCCAACATGATAGCCTCAAATCACTCATCTTTTCATCTAGTAAAAATAAGAAATCCAGCCATCATATCTCCAGTTCCCATACATCCCGTTTTTTTAGTGATCACTGCCTCATAAATTTCTAAATACATTCTAAATACATAATTGAACACTAAAAAACTTAGGTTCTTCCTTCCTCTCTCCTTGCATTTTACTAACAAGAAACAAATCTCAGGCTAACATCAACAAGCTTAAAACACACCTGTAATCTATCAGCTGTTCCCCAGTAACTAACTTAATTGACCCAAAGCATATAGATAGGCAAAGCACTTACAGTGTTGCAAAATATAAAATATATATTTTTCCATTAATTACAAGGCTATACAAAAGCAACAACAACGCCTGATTAACTCATGAGCTAAAGGCCCTCCTAAGACTTGGAGATTATGCATGTCATGCATGGAAACGTGACATCACACCAAACAAATATTTACAATACACACAATTACACAACCTTGCAAAACCAACATGATGATGTGATGGCAAAAAAACAACTTCTTTGAGTCTAAGGAAAACGTATTAATATATCAAAACTTTTCTAGAAAGAAGTAAATTGCCTAAATGGGTGAGATGCACACCACCGAATATCAACTGCTCCCTCTTCATTTTGCAGACTTTCTTAAAGTATTCAGTACTCTCTCAGTCTAACAGTATAACAATCCTCAGTCTCCAGGCATAATGTACTAAACGCCCCCACATTTCATCCCTGCCTTTTACTTCAGACTAATTAAGGAAAAATACCTCCTACCACTAATTGGAAAAATTCCACTTGATTCAGCAACAAATACAGACAATACACACCCCTGGTTTATATGCCACAATAGTGAGCTTCTCTTACTCTCACTTCTACATATCTACAACAAATGCCTCACACAAAACATTATGTTAAATTTAAGGAAATCAGCCTTAGTCAAACCCTTACTTAAGCAAGCTGAACTTACCAATACCTCACATTTCTGTTCAATCAGCATCTTACCCATGTTAGATAAGGTACTTATTTATACCCAACTAATTCATTACATTCAACAATACTAACTGCTGTCTCATTAAGAGCACATCTTCTTGGTAGGATGTAGCACTAAGACTACAATATGAACACACACAGTTGAAGTACTTAACATGGACAAAGTTCTCTTTACACGTGTGATCTTTATCAACCAAGTCAAAGCTGCTGACCTTGTAAACCACTCCATTCTCATAACCCACATGCTAGAACTGGGCTTGAGTCCAGAAGCAACACTCTGGTTCTACAACTACCTCTCAAATTGGGACTTTGCAGTCAAAGTCAGATCATCCATCTCACGAAAATCTCCCTTAAACAAAGGCATGCAACAGGGTTCAATACTGGCTCCTTTACTTTATCAACAAACTGTTCTACAACTTAAATCAGCTCACAGTCTTGCTACATGCAGATGACTTGGTCCTGTTGCACTCCAGCAACTCCATTTAAAGTCTTGAGCACACACTACAAGCCCATTTCAACTCGCTCTCTACTTGGCTTACTAACAACATCTACTCCTTAATTCATCCAAGGCCAAATGCATGATCTCTGAGACAAAACAAAGACTCGCCAAGCTCACCATCTCCTTACATATCAAAACTGTCGACAATAATTAGACCGAAAATGTCAAGTCTCATCCCTCGCTTTTAATATACACCTTGACAAAAACAGACAAGACAATAAATTCCCTTCTATTCTGGGCAAGAAAAGTATCCCTCTTTATGTCTTATTTTGCCATAGCCATAACTGGTAAAGGAGTCCTTCTCTCACAGCTGGAATATGGTCTGCTATTTATTGTTACTGTTCATACCTCTAAATAAAGCCAAAATTAGTGGGGGAACAAAGGCCCAAAATCTTGGGACAATTTTTAAAAATCAGTCTAATTCACCTAAAAGGTTAATAGAACAGCATTTACCGAAGATTAAAACAAAGGAAACTCGTAATTATCTGGTGTTACTGACTAACTGTAATTACGGGCGGCCACGGTGGTGCAGTGGTTAGCATTGCCGCCTCACAGCAAGAGGTTCTCCGGTTCGATCCTTGGCTGGGGTGCCTTCTGTGCGGAGTCTGCATGTCCTCCCTGTGGTCGCGTGGGTTTCCTCCCACATCCAAAGACATGCAGGTGGATTGGACACTCTAAACTGGCCCTAGGTGTGCGTGTGAGTGTGCCTTCTGTGGAAGGTTGGGCGCTGGGCTGGCAACTCAGCACCGTAAAACTCCACTGCCAATTACTGTGCGGACAAGGTGATCCACTGTGGCGACCCCTAACCGGGAAAAGCCGAAAGAAGACGACGACTGACTAACTGTAATTCTCAGTAATTTACTGGAAAATCAAACATTTTAAGTGGGACAAGAAATCTGCTGCTGTCTTGAAAAAGAATGAAAATGCTGTCCAAAGCCTTTCAAATAAAACATGCAGATTTATCACTTACTTCCACAGAAAAGAATACCACTGTTAACAAGAAAAGCCAAATGGCTTCCTGTTAGGCACAGGGATGATCTTTTACTGACCTGTTAGTTATTTAAACACCAGCACTCTTCATTCACTCCTTCAGTTGCTAAACTCACTTAAATACACCCCACAAGCCAGGACCACAATGGAACTCTGATAGAAACTCCAGTAACCAAGTATCAATGTACCAAGCATTTCTTCTCTACAGCTGGTCCAGAGCTATGGGAATCTCTCCCTTCTCTTGTCATAGAAATCACTTCTTACTCATCATTCCAGACTGAGCTAAAAGGCTACGTTTTAAACCATTCTAAATGCAAATGCCATCATTCAGGACATGTAACACACTAACATCATATTCTAACATAAAATGCTCAACTGTAACTCTTATCACCTATTCTAACCTCTATATCACCCATAACACACATCCTTCTTAATCCCATCCCCACCCTCCATTTATAGATTCATAGGTTGGTACTAGGCTATCAGCCCTAGGGCCTATACAAGCCTAGCTATAACAATTTCCTGGCTATTTCTTCCCACACTATTTACTTCCCTGGACCCTGTCTAGCAGGGCAACTGATGTGATCCCAGGGGTGAATTTCCTTTCTCCCATCCAACTGTCAAGGTTCCTTTTGAAGAGAGCCAAAGAGGCACTCTGCTTGACATGTATGGGCAATCTATTCCAGAGTCTGGGAAGTCTCTGGGTCAGGAACCTATCCCTCCAGCATGTTTTGTTTATTGTGATGACAAAGTTTAGATCCCTGGAGCGTGTGGCTCTGAGGGATTGGGATTTCTTTAAGTGTAGCATGTCCAACAGCTCTGGGTTTGACATGGCCTTGTATGTTAAGCAGAGATCGCCTCTGATTAGACGATATGCGACAGAGTATAGCTGGAGTTTTTTAAGGCGGTCAACATAGGGCATCTGCTTTAGGCCTGTGATTCTTTTAGTGAGGTATTTCTGTGGCCTTTCCATTTGTTGCAGATGCCTTGAGAGGTACATACCAGACGGAGCATTGTATTCTATAATGGGTCTAATGAGGGATGAGTACAGTGAGACAATGACCTCCTTTTTTCTGGATGAAAAGCCCTTAGTGATGAGGTGTGCCACATAGAAGGATTTCCTGACTGTTGTGGCGATGTGGTTATCGAAGGTGAGACCACTGTCCATCTGTGTCCCTAAGTCTCTTATCACACATTCGGTGTTTAGTGTACTGCCACCTATATGGTAATTCACGGGTACATGTTTTTTCCCAAAGGGCATAACTATACATTTCTTGGCATTGAGCTTGACCCCATGGCTCTGGCACCAAGCATCTGTTTCTGTAAGGCCCTTTTGTAGAGTATCCACATCATTTGGGGATTCAATACTGGCTCCCAGTTTGCAGTCATCTGCAAACTTTGTTAGCCAGAGTCCATTAGTGTTTGCCTGTACTTCACAGAAATAGATGCCAAACAAGAGTGGTCCCAGGACTGAACCCTGAGGTACTCCACTTGTCACTTGTCTGGAGCTGGATTTGGAGTTGGCTACTTTTACATTTAGTTTATTTTGCCTTTTGCACAAAATGTCATGTTTTTTATGTAGGTGAAACTAACATGTTTTTTAAAGATAGAATTTTAGATCAGAGACATTAAAAATAAAAAGGATACTAGTACTTTATATAAGCCAGTTAACAACCCATTGGGTGACGTAGGGATTAATGCCCAGCTTAGTAAGTTTATCTATGATTCCAGAGTGGGGGATGGTGTCAAAGGCCTTGGCAAGGTCCAGATAGGCTGGGTGGACCACCTTACCCTTGTCCATGGCTCTGGAGACTGATTCGAAGAAGTCAATCAGGTTCAGGAGACAAGATTGGCCCTTCACGAACCCAAACTGGGTGGGGTCCAGTGTTTGAAGGTTGCCAATGTCTTTGTTTATAAGTTCCATGATAATACGCTCCATGGCCTTGCAGATAAGGCTCATCAGACTGATGGGTCGGTAGTTTCCGGGATCCAAGGTGGATCCCCCCTTAGGGAGTGGGATAACTGTAGCTCTGCACCACTCAGTGGGCACAAAACCTGGGGTGAGGCTATGATTAAACATGACACTTAGGTGAGGTGCCAGTTCATATTGTAGTTCATGTAATACACAGCCCGGGATGTCATCTGGTCCCATGAATGCTGTATTCTTAGCTTTGGAGAGTGTGTATTTTACCTGTGTGGCCGTTATTACCAGAATTAGGCAATCTTCCGGTATTGAGATGGGCCATTTAAGGGGTGAGAGGGGGTGAAGTTGGCACTGAATCGATCTGCCAGATATTGGCAATATCTTTGGGATCAGTATATTTAATGCCATTCTGTTTTAGCTCAGAGCGGATCTGAGTATTGCCATTTCGATTCTTGACATAGTTATAGAATGCCTTGTGGTTGTCTTTGGAATCTTTGGCAATTTTATTTTCGTAACTAGCTTTGGAGGATTTTATGAGGGATCTCAGTTTCTTACTGAGGCTGGTAAGGGAGTTTTTTGCATTCAGGGATTTTCCTCTTTTCTGCAACAGTTTCTTCCTTTTGTTATAAAGTTTGTTTATGGCAGGGGACCACCAGATTAGCTTCCTTTTTTTGGATGAGAGCATCTGGGTTCTATTTGGGATGGCACGATTCATGCATGAGTGGATGTGCTCATACAGTGCCTTAGTGTAGGATTCAGCAGTTGAACTTTAATTTCCCGTCTGCATGGGTGTCATGAAGTTTGTCACTTCTGACTTGAGTAGCATGAAGTTTGGCTTTGGAGAAGTTTTTTTATAGAGGTTTCCTTACTGGGGGGTGGGGATGGGATGTGGATGTTAAGGGTGATTAGCTTATGGTCAGACCTGACTAACGAGGGGGTGACCACAGGTGTGGAGCATCGATTTCCCATGTTGGTAATGACCAGGTCTAGGATATTGGAGCCCCTGGTGGTACTATGGATTAATTGATCCAGGGCGTTGGAATTTATGAATTCCAAGACCACTGGGCAAAGGTGTTGGTACATGAGTAGTTTTCCCAGTTAATGGCAGGGTAGTTAAAATCACCCAGTATTTGGGTGTTTGATTCTATCTTAATATTTTCCAGTATGTTTAGAAAGTTGTACCGAGAATCTTGGGGCATGGTGGGGGATCTGTAGCAAGCTACAATTTGGACTGCAGTCTTACCTAGTGTTAGTTGCACCTGGAGAATTTCAGACACATTGTGTTGGGCAACTAGCCTGGTGGTTTGAATACCCTTGGTGAATATTGACACTCCTCCACCTTTAGTGTTTCGGTCCTGGTTTGGTGGCCAAAAAGTGTGGAAAGAGTTGTAGCCTGGTAGTGCAGGGGTGCTCTCTGGAGCCTTGAACCAGGTCTCAGTTACTGCACAGATATCGATGTTCTCCATTTGTAGGAGTGCCTCGAGAGAGTGCATTTTGAGGTTTAGCCTTCTAGCATTGAGTAGCATTACCTTCAGATTTTGCATGCTTGTACCTGTCACGGTGGTGGTTTTGTCTTTTGAACTTTGCCTAAGAAAGGCACTATAGGGGTGGCAAGAGCCTTAGCCAGTAACCTGAAACCCAGGGGCGACAGGTGCAGACCATCTCTGGCAAAGCATCGTGGTCTGTCGGTCATGTCGTCCCAGGCAGATACTGGATCCCCTTTGAATGACACCAGAAGCTTAGCCAATTGTTGAAGTCAATCATTTTGTCCTTATATTGTGGTATCATTCTGGTCGAAGGCAGGATGCTACTCAGGGCTAGGGTCATACCTGCCTGGGCCACATGATCCGAGAGCTCTTCCATGTCTCTTTTCATGTAGTCCAGGGAGGTACGTCTCATGTCATTCACTCCAACATGGACAATGACAGAGTCATATTTGTACTTGTTGTGGAGTGACTTGAGTGCATGCGTTATGTGGCGGAAAAACATATTTTTTTACTATAAAGTACATGTGTAACTATGTAGTACTATATGTAGTGGTGCAGTAATCTGTTTTATACAACTCTTATTTAAGTGTGTTACTCAACTGTTTCACATTATCTGTTTGAATTTACTATCTTCATTTCACTGTAAGATCTTGTACACTATTGCTTTGATATGTTCTGTACTTCTGGGCTGAAACTGAATTTGGTCTGCTGAGATCCGAGCTGTACACCAGTAAACAAATTCAAATAAATAAATAGCATCACAATAGTATTTCAGTGCATGTACTTCTAACAATTCATAGAAGTAACTAATTTTTGTATTCTGTTAGTAATATCACATACTACAAACAGTAACATCCCCAAGTCTTTCTAAGTCAGCTGTTTCACAAGAAACAATATGAGGCAAATAATTAAATGTTCTAACAATTAACAATATGAGGCAAATAATTAAATGTTCTAACAATTAATTCACAAGCTGTATAAACCTTCTTTCTACAGTTGTACAATAACCTTGAATCATTACCCAATAGAATGGTTGCTGGTGGCACAGCTTTCTCGTAGTGGTGTCTCGTATTTTCTGTCCATTATCTTCACAGTGGCAGACTGCTCATCAAAAGTCAAATGATTAAGCTTTAAAACATTTGTAATAAACTGGATGCACTGTCCAATTTACAGCAGGAAGCTTAGTCATTTCTTTGCACATTTTTTTGGGTGAAGATGGGTTCCATGCAGGCCAGTAAACTGTATAATGGAAAGTATTTTAAGGGCATATCCTTTAGCAGAGATCCTAAGGACTGACAAGAAGAAAATCCCCTTATCAGAATCCTGAGGTAAAGGAGAATCTGCCTCCTATAAACATCCTCATCATCATGAATTACGGGAAAGTAGTCTTTTTTTCTCCTCTTTAGTCCACACAGAAACCTATCAAGATTCACATCTTAGTGTTCTATATGTAAACTTAAGTCACTTGTGTTAATGTACAGACTTAGACCCCTATTGCTGTAATGCAGTTCATGAGAACTACATGATAAAAGACATGTAGTCAATAAAGGGTTGAAACATTTCAGGAGTCAAATTGCATTCAAGAAAGGAGAGTCTAGATCGGAAATCTGTCAGTGTTTCAGTAGTCCTCTGCAGATAAAACCTGTTGACCAAGCATGGTCTCAGGAGATACCAATGCAGGCAATCATGAAGGTGTTGGAAAGTTGCTAGTTTTAGATGCAAACAAGATTGCTGAGAATGTGGTTCTTTAGAAAATGATGACACATCCCTGTGTGTGGCAGCCATTTGGGAATTAGGAACAGTTCAGAAACACAGGCAGATTTCTTCACCTTCAGTTCTCTGGTAGCCTCTTTCGACTATTCTCCTCTGTCAGGTTTAGGTAATGTATCCTTTTTTATGATTTTGAGAGCTGATGACATCCATGACTGTGAGGAAAGCTAAGTAAAGAATTGCCCTAAGTGCAGAAACTTGTGGCAAAACATCTGACATTAACCTAACACAATCACAATTTCATGTTTTATTAAAGTTTTACTGAAGATCTTTCAAGAAAAAAATATAGAAAATGATAGTAAACTGCTAAGCAGCTGGAATGCAGAATGTGAAGCATCTGTAGTGGTGAGAGGAACCCAAGAAGATGTTGAGAAACGCTGCCTTTACAAGACTGTCTTATATACCTATCAAGGTTTCATGCAGCCCCAGCACAAGTCCACAGTAAGCCTTCACAGACAGTAAAGGAGTACTGTTTAAAACTCTGACTGAGGTGAGCAGAAGACAAGTGGGATAAAGCCCTAAGGTTATGATTTATTGCTACAGTAACCATGCTTAAAGAAGATTTTTGTCTTCCAACCAACTTAGCACTGCATACTGATTGCAATTTTACCAAGGACATTACAAGGATAAACAAGACCTTGACGACTTATACCACCTTCTTAAATAAGACAGCAACTTTCAACCCCCCCCCCAAAAAATAAAAGAAAGAAAGAAAGAAAAGGATTCAGAAACATTAGATTTTAACTGTGAATACTACATCTTTTGAGAGACGGTGCCAATCACTCAAATCATATGAACAAAGCACCCTGGAAATTTCACTTGACTTTCAAATCCTATCACAAGAGAAGAATGCCTAGTCTTGCATCCATATCACATTATTCATACTATATGAATTACATGAACTACAGCCATGTGATCTTGGCAGCAAGGCTGTAAAGTTAATATACAATAATATACTACATTTTCTAACCAGATTCGGCATGCTCTTTCAGAATAACTTGATGCAACAATTAGGGATATGCATCATTGATATGAGAACTGGTTCTACTACATCTACATGACATTTAGGAGGTTGGATTTCAATTCCCTGGTAGAACCTGCCTGATACGGATAGCCTGAGTATCCAAACACCTGACATACAGTAGGTGCTACAGTCTCCACAGTCTAAGGGCATTATGAAAACTAATAAAAATGAATCACTTATAGTTTTTTTTTTTGACCAGGGATAAAGCCCTACTCGAATCCTATTTACTTTATTATTGTCACTCCAAGGTTACTGCGCCTCAGAGAAAGAACAGTCTGTAATACATAGGAAAACTTCCCTTAGTCTTTTTACAAGATGCTGCAAGCTTGGAAAATAGAACAAATAATATACATCAGCATTAATGCAAGCTCCTATATGGGGTGAAAAATCCAATATGAGCATCTACTCTCCTCAGCAGCAAAACTCAAGCAAATGCAATATGAACAATTTCATGCTGATGTAGTCATATACAGAGTTTCCCAGAATTTTGAAGAACTTGCCTTTTCTAATAACTGAAGAGCTCTTTGAGGGTCACTGATGTTCTCAGACAAGATTTCAATATCAACTGTTGTTATAAGAGGTACTTTTAACTGCTCTAACCATGACCACATCAAACAGGAAAGAATTAATGGATCTTTCTCAGTACAAAGTCTCTCCCAGGCTGACTCTCTGGAATTTAATTCTTTCTGAAAAATGGAAAGAAAAATGCATTTTAAAATATGAGATAAAATTCAGAGGCATAACACTATCATAGTTTAACAGTCACATTTTTACTGCAGTTGTGTAACAGACATTTATTTTTCTCAACTGGGAGAGTGGACTGATCGAAGAAGAAACATTTCTGCCTAAGAACACATATATAACATACAAAACATACCAGCAAGATCATACAAATTATCGCATGTATCAAGCATCAACACACACAAGCTTCATTACAAAGCAAAGCAAAAATTAAAGTTATGTACTTACCATAATGATACATCAGTGCTGCCTGTTTCTGCCCGGTTCAATTTGTGTGTTATTGGATCGGACCCAGATCTGATGCAGGTCTTCCTTCAGAGACTTTGATCCAAAGCTTGCCTCCTCTACAAATAATACGCTGCCCCCCCCCCATTTACTTCAGATCAAGTTTCCCCTGAAATTGCTCCTAGGGTATGCCTAATAACTCCAGAAACTTAATCATGGATCTGAAAGGGGAACACACCTAAGGCTCAACTGCCAGTTCATGCAAAAAAACAATTACTAGAAGAGTGATAGGAGGAAGGGATGGTAGAATTAGAGAGAAACAGGCAACATGGATCTATCTTTATGGTAAGTTTGCAACTTTTGTATCTTATGTTGTACTTTCCATCTGGCTTCGACCTGTGTGGTACAGTTCCTCAGCTATGCATCATCCCAGGGAGGCCCTAGGAGAGAACATTTCACAGAAATGTGGAACAAAAAGAGGTCCTAGACCACGACTATACATCTGATTTACAGCTGAACACAAATGTGTGAATGCTAGATCATGTGGCTGCAGCACAAATGTCATTAATAGAGGCTCTGAAAAACCAAGCAGTAAAAGTTGCAATTACCCTGGTAGAATGACCCTCTAGTTTTGTGTTAAGGATCTTCCTGTCAGAATATACACAAAGGAATGCAAACAGAAAGCCATTTGGATAAGGTCAGTTTTAAACAGGGTTTGCTCAATCTGGCCTTGGAAAAGTAAACAGGGGCTGCTCTGTTTTTTTACATGCTTTAGTTTCGTACAAATAAAATCTAAGTTGTCTGTGAACGTACAAGCAATCAAGCAAATATTCACCCTTATTACTAGAATTTGGAAAGAAAATGAGCAAATGAATAAGCTAGTTTAAAGCAGATTCTGAGGTCAAATTGTACAAAAAGAGGGGATTAGTGTTGACGGCAAACCTGTTATTATGAAAAATCAAATAAGGAGGAAATTAAGTCAGCATATGCAGCTCAGATATTCATCTAAAAGAGGTAATTGCTACTAGAAAAACTGTTTTCCAAGACAGCAACTTCAAGGAACAGGTCATCGAAGGCTCAAAAGAAAACCTGGCCAGCACTTGCAGTAGGAATGGTAGATCCCATGGAGGAACAGGATCCTGAATTGGTGGTTGTAACAAAAAAGTACCTTTCAAGAAGACTTTGGAGATCTTAAGGGAGGACACAGGAGTATTGTCCATGCCAATGTGAAACTCAGAAATAGCAACAATATGAACTTTAATAGCAGAATAACTCAAACCAGATTGAAAAAATCAGCTAGAAAATTCAGAAGGGCATCAAGAGGAGTGGAAAAAGGATTAGATGAAGCTGAAATAGGGAAACATTTCTATTTACTAGTTTAAATCTTCTGAGTAGAGAGTTTTTGTGAGGACAACAGTATGATGATAACTCTTGTCAGAAAGCTTGGGATTCCTGGCCATCACTGGAAATGGAGAAATCATGCAGTTAACCTGAGGATATGAAGGTTGGGTGGAGAAATCCCCATGGGATGTGTAATCCACCACAGAATGGGATTCAACATCCCGAGTGGGTGATGTAGGTGAGGCCACAGAAAGGGGAACCAGACTTGTTGGGCCCAAAATGGGGCAATGAGAAACAGAGCTGCTTTCTGAAGAAACTTTATTATGAAGGAGTAGGTGAGTAAGCTCACAGGAGACCCGTGGATGAAGCATACAGAATAATGTCCCTCAATGACTGCCCTGCAGGGGGAACCGGGACATAAAAACAGATACATTTTGTATTAGTTGAGGTGGAAAACAGATTACAGCAAAGAGTGCCCCAGCATCAGAAAATCAAGCTGCTATTTCCAAATCTAGGGACCACTCATGAGGAGGGAGGATGTTCCTACTTAAACTGTCCAGCAAGATTTTTGTTCCCCCTGGGATGTGCATTGCAATCAGAAACCGCTAAGGAAAGATCACCCACTGCCACACTCTCATGGCCTCCCAACAAAGAGGGTAAGATTGTGTTCTCCCTTGCTTGTTGACGCACCAAACCACAGACACATTTTTCATCTGGACTGCAATCACACCACTGGGGAGAAGGTACTGAAAGGTCTGGATTGCTCTCTTCTCCAAGACACCGATGTGTACACTGGCCTCAGAGGATGATCATGTTTCCTGGAACGTCTTCCCTTCGTAATGCCCTCCTGACTCCAGAAGAGACATCCATAGGGACCGTGGCATGAAGCTGTGAAAGAACAAATGGTCTGGCAGCGACAAGAGGATACTCCAACCACTATATGATCTGGGCCTGACAACTGTTTGTTACAGCAAAAGAGAAATCCATGGATGAGTTAAGTACACCCACTGAGCTGCTAATGTTCACTGCAGAATACTCATACATTACCTTGCTAAGGGTACCAGGAAAACTGACCTTACCAAGTGCCCCAGAAGCCTCAGAATCAGGTGGGCAGGGAGAGTTTTGAGACAAAAGCAGTTGAGATGCCTTTGCTCGAAGACAAGTTAACCTGTGGATTTGAAGTTTTGCTGTTTGAGAAACCATATCCACATGGCATCCTATGGATTTGAAGTTTTGCTGTTTGAGAAACCATATCCAAATGGCATCCTATGAACATTAACACCCGTACCAGCTCCAAACTGGACTTTTTGTAGTTCACTGTGATTCTTAATGCCAGACAAAACAGGAGTAAGGAGTTTGAGATGGATAAGAGATGCTCTCATGGAGGCAGAAAACAGCCAATTGTCCAGGTACAGGAAGACCTGGAACCCCTGCAATCTGAGCCACGCTGCCACAACTGTCATGCACTTGGTGAACTCCCGGGGGGTTGTGATGAGATTAAAGGGCAGTGCTCTGAACTGATAATGATCAGCTCCAAGTCAAAAGCATTTCCTGAACTGCCTCAAAATCTTTATATGATGCTAGGCATCCTTGAGATCTATCGAGCACATCCAATCGTCCTTCCTCAACAGAGGTCAAACGGACTGCACCATGACCATTCAGGAAATATAGTTGTGTAAGTAAACTTACGATAACAGTAGATGTTTGAATGATCACTGCTGCAGTAGCCTAAGCTATATGGGTTAAATTTTGTCCAGGATATAACAGTCATCCAGCTTCCAAAGATTCAGGGCACTTTCCATGTGTCATCCAGCTCGAGCTGAGCTGACTAAAAGACAAGTTTGGGTGCTGAGCCCTTCAGAGCTTTCCTGCCAGAGAGGGAGAGGCTGAGACCTGAAAAAACAATGCTAGGAAGAACAAATAAGTAACTAAACGTTGGCATAAACAACACACCAATAAACGAGGGGTATGGAGGGAGGAGAGGTCACTGCAGTAATTCCAATTCTACCATTTCTGATAAGGATGGAAATTACATTACTTAAAGCAGATTTTTCCTTACAAGAAAAAAATGTAGGCAAATCATTCCTCACACTTTCACAGTTAGTCAGGGCAAACCATAACATGTGGATCTGATAATTCAAAATTCTGGGAATAAAAGTTGCAGAAGAATATACATTTTCCTATATTTATCAATAACTTTACCATCCTTATCAGAAATAGTAGAAATAGAATAATTGTTTAGAATCAGAAGGATTGACTAAAGCTATAGCTGCTGGATCAGGTTTGGGAAGAGTGTATAAAAACTTAAAAGACTGACGAACTCTACACATCCTAGCTGGCTTTTTAGAAAAGCTGACGAAACTGGAAAAAGTGGCTGCAGGTTCTGGAAACTCCTTTTGTAACAGCTCAGTATTTTCTTAGAGATTGAGAAACATTGTTCTCCCACTGAAAACACTGGCACATTCCAAAAATATTCTCAAAGAAAGAGAACCCTAAAGGCAGTCAGAAACTGAGCACTCCCTGAGTCTGAATGAGATATCTGAGGAGAAAACCCAGTATCTGTCCCTTCATCCTCCTGATCAGATGTAGAATCCTGAATCTCTTCAAGGCAGTATCACCTCTTTCTTTTACCAGAAACTACTTTCCAAGAAGGATCAACAGCCTGAATTAAACCCTGAGCCAGACCCAGTAAACTACCCCTCTCTAAGGAAATATGAGGAGGAGTAGATAAGTGTTTAGTTTTTTGCTTCTTTTTGACAGGAACAATGAGAATGACAATGTTATTAATGGCAGCAGCAGCTTTCCTAGGGATGGGCACAACATTCTGACAAAACAGGAAGCCTTCCCTGTTCACTCTCCCAGGACCAACAAGACTGGCTTTCCCTTGCCCACTGAGGGGACCCCAACAGCCGCAGAGAATGTGGCTAACTCCCAGTCCATAGTAGTTGTAGGTGCTACACCAGAGGAATCTGTGGTAAAAGATGAGTGGTCTGACGTACAGCTAGTGGCTACAGCAGAGCCACCCACTTCTGGCTGAGGCAAAAATACTGACCAGCTGTGGTAGCAAAGGCTGTTTGCAAAACTTTTTTTATTTTTATGACTGAAGAAGAACCAGCAGATTGTTCATTGTCAAAAATGGTGTTTCTTTCCTGAGGAAAACAAGTAGAAAATGCTGGTTAAAAAAAAAAAAAAAAAGTTATGCATTCACCGTAACTTTCCATCTGTGTTGCCTGTTTTCATTCTTCCTCAACTGTTGGGCTCAGATCTGACCCTTGGAAATGACTTGGCCACTTTTTCCAGCTTGTGGAACACTGAAACTCTTGAGCTCCTCCCTTACCCATAATGCCCTAGTCACCTAATATACCTCATATCCTGTTTTCTGCTCCTTAAGCCTGTAAGTATTATGCAATGATGAAACAGCATCTGGAGCTCAAATAAAACACACTGGCTCCTTCAGCATATTTCAATCCTTCCAAAAGTTAATTTTGGAGGAGATTGGAGTGAGAGAGGTTGAGGAAGGATGAAAATGGATAACACAGATGGAATATTATAGTGAGTACATGAATTTTGTATCTGATTTTGTCATTTTCATTCATTCCTCAACTGTTGGGACACAGTCCCCAGCTACCTATATCCCGAGAGGACTCTAAGGAAGGATATTCCTGAGCACCAGGCTGCTCTTCCCTTAGCGATCAGATCAAATTTGTAATGAGCAATAAAAGTATGAGAATTAGCCCAAGTTGCAGCTACACAATCATCATCCAATGAAGATCTAGACAAAAGGGCTGAAGAAGTTGCCATTGATTAAGTGGAATGAGCTTTTGGTGGTTTTGGTAAAGACAAACCCAATTTTTCATAAAAAAGGTAATACAATCAGTGAGTCATTTAGCTAGAGTTACTTTAGAAACTGGTTTGCCTAATTTTGACTCTGAAAAAGAAACAAATAACTGTTCTCATTTCCTCAAATTTCTAGTTATATGTAGATAAAATCGTAATTGTCTGTGAACATCCAAAAGATAACATACACTATCCTTTGTTGAAGAAAATTGGAAAGAAAACTGGAAGGTTAATAATCTGATTAATACTGGATTCTGACACCACCACAGGAAAAAAGGAGGGGTTGATTCATAAGGATACCCTATCCTTATGAAAAATCAAATAAGGAGGCTTGGAAGACAAGGCCTGTAGTTCTGAAACTCTTCTAGCTGAGGTAATGGCCACTAAAAAGGCAGTTTTTCAGGTCAAACATTTTAGTTCACACTTAGCTGATGGTTCAGAAAGGAGACCCTGTCAAAGAATGTAAAACAATATTTAAATCTCACAGAGGAATGGAGTCTTTTAATGGAGGTCTGAAAAGTAAAGTTCATCTTAGAAAGACTTTACAATGTTTGGCAGAAGCCAAAGATGAATTATTTACTGCTATATGAAAACTGGAAATGGCAGCTAATTGTAATTTAACAGTAGAAGAGCTAGCACCGTCACTGAAAACTGCAGTTAAAAATTCAAGAACTGTAGGAACTGCTGCTGAAAAAGGTTCAAAGTCTTTTTGGTGTGCCCACAAAACAAATCCTTTCTATTTACTTCCGTAAAGTTTTCTAGTGGAAACTTTATGGGAGGACAAAAGAATGTGATGGATAGGGGAGGAGAGCCTGGGCTGTCTAGCAATCAACAGAAGTGGAGAAACCCATGCAGTCAGCTTTAGGCCTGGAATGTTCAGGTGTGTTATGTCTGTTGGTTGAGATAGAAAGTCTGTAATTGGATCCAGAATCCATATGAGGTAAAATAGATGAGGTCAAAGAAAGTGAAATCAAATCTGACGAGGCCAAAAAGGGGCAATGAAGATAACTGTGCTCTTCAACTTAGATGTTTTCTGAAAAAATTGGGGATTAGAGGTAACGGAGGATAGGCAAAAAGGACACTGGGGGGGGGGGTTGTGCAGTAGAGCGTCCCTTGGTGACACCCGGCTGAGGATCAGGACAAAGAACCTGCTGCACTTATTGTTGAGGGGAGATGCAAAAAGATCGCAGCCTGGTTGTCTCCAACCTTTAAATTCAAGTACCACTCATGACACATTAGAAATGACCTGCTAACTTGTCTGCAATCATGCTGAATTTCCCCAGAATGTGCATTGCTATCAGAAACCGACTGGATAAGATAACCCATGATTGTTGCATTCTCATAGCTTCTCAACATAGTGGGTAAGATATGGTTCCTCCTTGTTTGCTGATGTACCAGACCACTAACATATTGCCCATCTGAACTACAATAGTCCTGGACAGGAAATTGTCTTGGAAGGCCTGTAACACTAGGAGGACAGCTCTCATTTCCAGGACATTGGTATCTGTACTGGCCTCTTCAGAGGACTATGTGCTTTGGACTGTCCTTCTCAAGAGATGCCCCCCCCCCCACTTTGGGAAGCATCTGTGTCACTATGAAAACAAAAGGCCGACCCTTCTAATATCTAATCAGAATATAATTCTTGCAAGTCGTGTTATCTTGATCTGGATAAAGGTTGTTGAAAAATGGAACACTGATTCGTTAGGGTCCACTGAAGGATTCTCATATAGTGCCTTACTAATGGTACGAAAACAACTGCTGCAGACATCTACTCCAATGCTTGAAGGATTAGTCAATCTGAAACACAAGAACTCTGAATTAACTTTTTGACTTGAACTCAATGGTTTGAATCCTTTGAACAAGGCTCAGATGAACTCCAATATTTGAGATGGTTTGAGTTGAGATTTCTTGTGATTGATGGTAATCCCCAGATGAAAGCATAACTGGAGTACATAATCCCGTTCTTTGATCAGATGATGCCTGGTAGGAGCAGTTATCAGCCAGTCACCCAAATATGGAAACACCTATAATCCCTGTAGCCTCAAGTGAGCTGCTACTACTGCCATATGCTTGGTGAACACCCTGGGGGCTGTGGTGAGACCAAAGGGCAGAAACTCTGAATTGGGAATGACTGGCTCCCAGTTGGAAGAGTAGAAATATCCTGGATCTTCAGTTCATTTTGAAATGACAGTGCGCATCCTGAAGATCTACTGAGCACATCCAATGTGCAGAAAAGACAAAACAGACTGAACTGTGACCATCTGGAACTTGGTGTACTAAACTGACTTGTTCCAGATCCAAACTTGGTCTCCAGTCCCATTTTCTTTGGCTCTAAAAAGTATCGAGTAAGTTCTGGACCCTCTCTGGTCTGTAGGGTCTTCTTTCCTGACTCTCTTTTCTAGCAGCTTGTTTATTTCCAATGCTGCTGCTTCAATCTGACTGGGTGGAACATCTGGGATTTTGTTTACTATCAAAGAGGGTGGTAGGGAAAATGGTATTGCCGCTCGTTCATCTCTAATACATATAACAAGAAGGTTTGGGGTTTTGTTGAGAAGCTTTAATACACACAAACACATCAGGATGGATAGCAGCATCATTAAATATGAATGAACGAGTTAACAAACTGAGCTTACATACATACATGCTTATGTCTCAATAGCTAACTACAAAATGGCAGTCAGGCTCACACGTGCTCAGTTTTTATACTCTAGTGCAAGCCCTTGGATAGCTTCTTAAAGGTATATACACATATATTGATCTACATCCTCCCTCTTAAAAAGATTGCCCTTTGAAAAAACAATATTAGAGTCAGACATGCATTACGATATACATTTGAAACAAAACACAGTGTTCATGTCCAAGCTGCTTTATATCTGCTAGAGGGTGTAGAGATTCTATCTCATGACATAACAGTTGGCACGAGATTTAGCAAAAGGGGTAGTCTGCAGTGCACAACTCATATCAGGAACTTCTGGATTTACACAGGTACAGGAATGTCTTCTGGAACTTCCACTGGAATTGGAACACTAGACAACTCACACTGAGACAGACAGTCTCTCTCAAAAGCTATATGCTGTGGTATAGGCTCAGACATCGATCTCAAATATTTCTGATTCCACCTAAAAGTTTCTCCTTCTGATTCTATAATATACGATCTCAGCTCTGGACCACTATTCTTCATAACACAAATCCGATCATATCCTCTGGATATCTGCATCCTTACCACTTCTCCCTCTCGTAAAGGATCGAGTAGTTTACTAGTCTTATCGTAGTAGGACTTCTGGGATAGGTGCTTCCTCAACAGATTGGCTTTCACAGATCTGTTGTTCATGACGCATGGAACCAACAATTGACTACTGATTGGTAATGTGGTTCTGGTTTGTCTCGACAGAAGTCTCTGAGCAGGTGAACCAAGATGCATTTCTGAGACTCAAGAGATTCAAGAAAACATCACTATTGTCTCATTTAGACTTCTCAAGTAACGGCTTTGCACTTTGCACTGCGCGTTCTGCCAAACCATTTGACTGCGGGTACTCTGGACTACATGTGACATGAGTAAAGTCCCCTTCTTCATGTACAGCAAAATGATGCTTCATCTTAGCAATGACAGTACTAGATGCTAGGTTAGGATGTACGTCAATCTCGAACCAATTGGAGTAAGAGTCTACTAACACCAAACAATGTTGACCATTCCACTCGAAGATATCAGTGGCTACTGTCGACCAAGGTAGTTCCATAATCTGGTTAAGCTGAAATGGCTCTTTCTGCTGATGAGGCTTAATACTATTACATACTGAACAAGATGAAAGTGTTCTCTCAATGTTTTGAGACACAGAAGGCCAAAATACTAGTTCTCTCTCGCTTCTTTTGGTAGATTCGGTTTCTGGGTGACCACGATGCAAGACAGTAATGTACTCAGGTTGCAAAGACTTTGGAACAATTACTTTCAGACCTTTCATTATGATACCTTTGTCAGACAAAATTTCATTTCTGTATGGAAAATAAGATTGCACTTCTTTAGGTAAACTAGATCGCTTTGACGGCCATTCTTGATTGATAAAGTGGTTGATTCTTTGTAAACTGGATCTGTGGCTGTGTGTTCTATCAGCTCATCAAGACATGTGGAAGAAAAATTTCTCAGTTCCATAACTTCAAAATCATCAGTCGAATGAGAACCTTGATAGTCATTCTGTTCAGTCGTATTTCTGGGTGATCTGTATAATGTATCAGCAAGATAAAGTAGTTTGCCTTTCTTATAGACAAGATTGAAACTGTACTTTTGCAATCTCAGCATCATACGTTGCAGTCTGGCTGAAGCTGAAAGCATTGGCTTTCTCAGGATTGTGACCAACTGTTGGTGGTCTCTTTCGATCTGGATAGGTCTACCATAAACATCATGGAACTTCAAACATGCAAACATAATTGCCAAAAGCTCTTTCTCTATCTGGGCTTACTGCTGTTCAGTTTGGGTAAGTGTTCTTGATGCGTAGGCAACAGGTTGATCCTCTTGTAGAATGACTGCACCAAGACCAAATTTTGAAGCATCACAGGAAAGTGCAAATGGTATGTAAACATCATAGTATCTGAAAGTTGGTGGACTAGCATTTCTCTGTTTCAGGACAGCAAATGCTTTTTGGTGTTGCTATAACCAAGACTAGGCTAGATAATGTTGCAGGGCTTGAACATAGTCTGGAGCTGGCATCTCAAGAATGGCCGTTTGTTTTGAAGGGTCTGGTTGTAGGCCTGTACTAGTTAATAAATGACCAACATAAGGAACTTCTTGCAGCCTGAATTTGCATTTCTGTGCATTGAGCTTAAGATTCACATGATGTGCCTTTTCTAGAACTTTTCTGAGGTTTCTGTCGTGTTCTGCTTCATCATGACCTTCTACCAGTATGTCGTCTACTATAATACCACAAGGATACCTAGAAAAAATTTGCTCCAGTGCACGTTGAAAGACTTCACTTGCAGAATTTATCCCAAATGGCATTCTCAAAAATTTGCACCTGCCAAATGGAGTACTGAATGTAGTGAACAATGAGGATTTTTTGTCAAGCTGAATTTGGCAAAATTAAATCTTTGCAACTAAGACAGAAAAAATAGTGGCATCTGGCATCAAGGCTGCAACTTCTTTGAGTGCACATTAGATGATAAGGTCTTTTTAGTGCTTTATTCAAATCTCGTGGATCAATACATATTCTGATGTCATCTGAGCTTTACATGAGCTACCACCATTGAGATACCCATTTAGTTGGAGTTTCTACTGGACAAATTACTCCTTGTCGCACCATTCAATCTAACTTGGCTTTGACACTGTCCTGCATGGCTACTGGAACTTTACATGTTGACCTGATAACTGGACTGACCTCTGGATCTAACTTCATGGAGTACACAAATGGAAATTTGCCTAGTTTGTCTTCGAAAAGATCAGCACAGGTAGAAAAAAAGTGCTGGGCAAAGTAAGAGAAGTGGTGTTTTACGCTGACATGATGGACTTCCTTATTAAATGAAAGCAGTCCCATTTTCAAACAGTCTCTGAGCCCTAACAATGACTGAACATGCCTCTTGACCACATAAAATAATAAGTCGTACCTTCTTCCAATCTACTGGAAATAACATGAAAGCACTACTGAGCCTTCACTTTGAATTTCTTCACCTCCATAAGCAACAAGTTTTACACACCTTGCCAAATCAAGCCTTTCACCTTTACATACACTAGCAAATGTTTCTGCAGACATAACATTGCACTTGGAACCTGTATCAACTTTGAGCTATGTGGGTTTGCCATTTATCTGAACAATACAAAATACTTCATTCTTTGCTCTTAAATCTACAGCACTGACAGTTTCATGAAGCACTGACACACCATCACCATAAAGAGCAGGCTTGCCACTGTCTAACTGATCAATTTGTTTCTCAAAATGTGCCCTTTTAATAAAAGAACATGGGCCTTTTGATTTACAAAATCTTTGGAAATGATTACATGTATTACATTTGTAGTATTGTTGACCAAAAGCAAAATATTTCTCCCTTTTAGATTCATGACTTCCACCAAAATTACGACAGTTGGCAACGAAACTTGGTTGGGGCCCATGCTTTGAGTTTACTGACTCACCCCTGTGCTTCACTGAGTTTGTGCGAAGTCTGGAATTCGCTAGAAAGTTCTAGGGTTTACCAGTAGGTGCTGCAGGGGTTACAGCTGCCATGTGTTTGGGCCCATTTCTTTTAACCACATGCTGCATGCTATCAACATGAGCTTTATCACTGTACCTTCTAGAGCTGCTCTCATTTGTAAGCATATTTATGCATTTTACTGTGAGCTTGTATATCTGACAAATCTCAATGGCCTTATTCAAAGTTAAATCACTGTCACGAAGCAAAATCTTTCTCACAGCATCATCTTTTATACTACACACAAACCTGTCCTTTTTCTCATCTCATCCCATCCCTTAAGTCACAAAATCTGCACATTTTAGCTTTATTTCTCCGGTCAGTTATATATGCCGCAAATGTTTCACCGGGCTTTTGATCCCTTGTGTAAAAAGAGGGTCTTTTCATTATTACATTTGTATGGGGGGGGTTTACACATTTCTCAAAATTTACACTTTAAACACTCTGGGTCCTCCCTTGACTCAGCCGGTACAACAATATGATAGTTTTCCCCCTCTCCAGTATAAATAGCAGTTGCATACACAAATGAATGTTCCCTTTCTATAGCTTCTGACCCAGCTAACTTAAATAGAATGAATGCCTTTGTACGGTCATCTTTATCAGAAAATGTGGCCTGTATGAAAATGTCATACTCTTACTCAAACACTCTCCAGTTCTCGGCAATATTATTGTCAAACACAAGTGCACTGGGTTTTCGAAATCCATCTGCCATGCCACAAAGTATGTACAAATACACTGAAAATATGGCCCTTGTAATTAAGTATGAACATACTGTTCTGTGAGCTTGTAACAACATTAGAAAATGAATCTCAAAACCCAAAAGCAGTAAGTAAAATGGAGCGAACACAATTCTTAGCACTTTTGTCCAAGTTTATTCCTCATGAACTTCTTCAGAAAATATTAAACCTCGCAAAACACACCCCTTTTATGTTACATAAATCATCACATGACTTTTCATATCACTTCTTGAAGTAAAGGCATAAAATCATACCATAAAACTGTCATATTATATAAATAAAAGACAATAAAACATTAAAAATGTCATTTTATAAAAGCATGTATCATATATATGTTTTTGTTGTTATTTTTATTTTAGTGCTAAAAAGCACTTAATGTTGACACATTCGTTCAGACCAGGAACTCTATCAGCTACCAAACTGATCTGCCACAAAGACTCCTTACATTCCAGAATCAAGTTGGTGTTTCCTATAAATTCCATCTGTGGGACAAAATCTATTACTGAAAAAGTGAACTTTTTAAAGTTCATACATTGACTGGCATGCCTGGCTAAAGCATTAGTGAAATCCTTTTTCTTTATAGCAAATGTATGCTCATATATTCTACGTTTTAAACATCTGATAGTTTTCCCTATGTAATAACAAAAACAGAAACTGCACACAGCCACATAAACTACACTGGAACTCTCACAACTGAAACGTTTGTTCACCCAAATGGTATTGTTGAAATGTCCAATAAATGTGCAAGATGTGTTACTAATGTACCTGTACTGTTTACACTTCTTACAAGAGAAGGTCCCTCGGACACTATTTTCATTAACCAATAATGACATATTTCCCACTCCATGTTCCAAAATGGTCTTGATGTTCTTAATTCTCTTATAAGTGAACTTGAGTTGTGCACCAACAATCTGTGACCTTCCAATTATCCTTGATGATGTGTCTAATAGCACCCATCTCATTAACTATGGGTATGGGGAATGAAATGGTGAACGTGATGATGTCCTTCTCTTTCCTCATTACACTTACATCACTTGCCCCCCTAATAATAGGCTTGGCAACGGCCTGTCTCAAAGTGAAAACTTCATTTTGTATGCTTGTAAGACAAACCTGATTATACCCTCTCTGCTCAAAAGAATGTGTCAGCACAATAATCTCCTGAAGGAAGGTATCATCATCAGATGCAAGTCTACTAAGATGAATAAATTGCCCCTTAATTACCCCCTTCTTCATGTGTCTAGGGTGTAAGCTGTCTCTATGCAAGTATTGGTTGACAAATACATCTTTCCTAAAGATTTTACTCACAAAGTGTTACTAGATGTGTCAACAGCCAAATGTATGTCTAGAAAATTAATGGTCTTACCAAAACTCCCCACACTCCCCACAGAGAATTCTAGAAAATCTGTGGTCTGGTTAAGACTCAAATTCTTCCTCTTCACCAGTCCACAAGAATATCAAGTCATCAACAAATCTCTGATATAAAATGATTTGGGGCCACTGTGGATGTAAATCTAAATTAAGTAGAATGAATGCCTGTGTACATTCATCTTTATCAGGAAACGCAGCTTGTATGAAAATGTCATACTCTTGCTCAAACACTCTCCAGTTCTCAGCAATATTATTGTCAAACACAAGTGCACTGGGTTTTCGAAATCCATCTGCCATGCCCACAAAGTATGCACAAGTACACTGCAAATATGGCCCTTGTAATTATGTATGAACAAACTGTTCTGTGAGCTTGTAACATTCAAATGCACAATAAACTCTTCAAATACTTTACTTTGCGAAGTATGCTCTGTAATGGCTGTACTCTGCCAAATATGCCCTGTAATGGCTGTACTTTGCAAAATAACTTTACTGTAACACAGCACAAACCCGCAACCACTTTATACACTTCTGATAACTCAGATATCTTTGGTTAATAAGAAAAATACATATGCTTTGCGATAATGCGGTCGTTTCCCCTTATTTTATTAGTTTTATGCAATCCGGACTTTATTTCAAACATTTTCTGTAGTAATCCGAATATTTTTATCAATATCATACACATTTGTTTATGTGAATGTTATTTAGAGCATTCTGTATGCCTCATTTCATATTATGAGAACAATAAACAGAGTTGACCAAGATTAATACCTGGAATTCGTTTCTCGCCTGTTTTAAGAAGTATGCACATTTCTGGGATGGTCTACTGCTGTATGTTCCACCAGCATCTGGATAAGTGCCTTAAATTGTTTTCACCAAGCCATTTTAAACTTCATGTCCCTTTCAGAACCACATTTTTGTCCACCTTGTTGATTCCTAGAAAAGGTCCTTTGAGGGGTCAAAAAAATGTATGCCCACAGCAGACAGGGTTTAACCTACCTGCTCACACCTGGAGTGTGGGTCTTTTACTATGTGGCCAAATAAAGAACTTCCATGAAAAGGAAGTACTAATGAAGGAAGACCTGAAGGCCTCCACAAAATCACACAAGCACATCCAAGCATGCCTCCTAATGGAAATGTCTGAAACCCCCACCCATGAGGTACCTTCAGCAGCATGGGAGATGCATCTCATGGATGAATTTGAAATGGACTGGAGGGTAGCTAACTGTGCTGTAATACTGTTCTCTGCCTCAAAAGAAATGGTCCCAAAGAGGGATTAGGTAAGTTCCTTAATCAAATCCCTCTGGAGACTTGTGCACTGTGCCAAATAATTCAGCAACTGAAGGGCAAAGGTCAATGAAGCATACAAATGCTTCAGGAATCTGTCCAGCATCATAGACTCCCTGTTAGGGGGGTGGACAGAGGAAATGCCTTCTGTTAGTTCCTTCATCTTGGCTGGAGCTATGACCATGGCATCAACTGGTACTCCCTTGCTCCAGAACTATCTGTCCTTCTGACATGCCAAAATCCCATCTGGTCTCTTGGGGATTGGCTCAATGGTGTCAGTTTCCTTCCACAACAGTCAACAGACCAAATCAATGAGCTCATCGGTGGGCAGAGTCACCCAGGAGATAGATGGGCCAGCTCCAAAAGCCTCCAGGAATACAGACTCCTCTTGGGAAGGGGTGTCAGTAGAGCAACCACCCCTTTGCTATAGAAGATCGAGAATGTTATCAAAGGATATGTCATCAGGTGGTGATATTGGGGACCCTTCCCCCTCATCAAAATCGGTATCCTCTGTGACAGACTCTTGTGGAGAACCTAAGTGCCTCCTCTTGCACTTTTTCTTCCTGGGAACTTCATTGAGATCCCCCAGAGAAGTATCAGAGGAAATGGATATACTCTGATGGGTATCCTGGTGAGTTCTCTGGTCTGGCTGTCCCCATGGCACAGGAAATTGAGGTTCTAGATGTAGAGATGAATGGGGATGGGAAGACAGAGACAAGGAGGGGGGAGATGTCTGGACTCTAGGAACAGAGAAAGCTCTCTCACTCCCTTGAAAGCAGAATGCCTCAGACAGAAAGAAACCAATGACTCTGCGAAAACATGCTTCAGAACTGTCGCTCCCTTAGCCCTGAAGGCAGACTACCTGAGGAAGGAGTCAGAGCCAAGTTAACACTGAAGCTCAGAGGGGAAGAGATGGCTTTGGCAATATCGAAGTCAACTCCAACACCCCATACCCAATATGACTACTTCGAAGTGCCCAGAGCTGGTTCATTCAAAGATGCCACCACAGTCGAAAATACCATGATCTTTGGACCTGACGCATGGGATAGTACTAACAAAGGTCTCTGGACCTGATGGGGTCAGAGCTGGAAGAACCCCCATTTGAATTTGTTTTGAGAAGAACTTCCTCACCATCCTGTCCACATCGGTTTTAGTCAGACTTCTGGAAGAACAAGTGGAAGATGCTGTCAATGGTGCTCTTGACTGATGATGTCTAGGAGATCAAACCAAGAAAGGAGAAGGTACGCTAGAGGAAACCGAATCCAAGACCAATGGTGGAAATCTGATCCAAGGAGACTTTTCAGGTTTAGCCTTCAGACCCAAGGGGGGTGGATCTGAAGGTTTCAAAACTTTGTGAGAAGAATCTAAACCTGGAGTTGAAAGAGTACCCAGATCCAGGGAATGTTTTTTGCATCTTTTTTAATCTAATTTCTTGGGGGGGGGTTCAACCCCAGACAATGCTTCTGATGCTTAGAAAGAAGAAAACCTCTTAAATTCAGTTTGTTTTTCCTGGTCTATCAAATTTCTAGGATTAAAAGCTTTGCATATATCACAACTTGAGTTTAGATGTGTAAACAATAGACAAATGTAGTGTGTGCATCTGACGAAGGTATTTTATGGCTGCAGGCCCATGATTTTTTAAAACCTGAAGGCTTTTTTGGACATTTTCAGGTACCAAATTAACAAGTACTATAATAAGAAAAAGGAAAAAGACATAAAGAGAGTTTTTTTTAATAAAGGTGAAAAGGGAAAACAGGAGAAAGGTTATTAACAACGGCAAGCAGACAAGTACTAATCAAGTACAAGGAAAGAGAATACCAAATATGGTAATAAGATTTACACAAAAAAGTGCAATAAAAAGGGAGGATAACTCTATAAAGAATAGGATTTATTTATTTGTCTTTGTTTACTGGGAAATTCTGACTGGGTAATACCCATTTTCAGCAGAGGCCCAGGGAGAAAAGTTCCATTTGCTTACAGTGCATTATACTACATTTTAGTTACACACAGAGTAGTTACATTTCTATTCACATTTATACACAAACAGTATAGTTACATTTATACATTCTAAGATTTTACAGAGGTGGAAGTTAACTAAAGAGAAGCCCATGTGCAACTCAGTGGATTGTACAGGCAGCAGTTATGTATAAAAACAGTTTTGTCACTTCAGTGAGAATTTCAGTGTATTCTGTATTCTGTTTAAGGAGAGTATTTGGTGAGTATCGTATTGTGAACACAAAGTCTCAAACTTGTGATGAGCATGTGCAGGACCAGGATTGGTTAAGATGTTGCTTAAGCAGTGGTTTAAAACGTTTGGGTTTGTCAGAGTGTTTTATTTGTGTGGGGATACTATTCCAGAGTTTAGCAATATATTGGGAGTTTTACACTTTTTTAATTATATAATTTTATAATTGGGAGTTTTATAGTTTTATAATTTATATAGATTTATATGACAAAGGAAAATCTAAGACAAAATTTTAAGAAAAAGTTTTCACTCCCAAATAACTAGTTAGGTAACCCAAGAGTTTGCAGTGACCATGTCTGCATGCTAAGGTGGCAAACGAGATCTGAAGTATGTTAGGTGACGAGGGCATTATGGGTAAAGGAGAAGCTTGAGAGTTTAAGTGTTCCGCGAGCTGGAAAAAGCGTCTGAGTCAGATCCGAGGGTCAGATCCATACCCAACAGTTGAGGATTGAATGAAAATGACATCATCAGATCAAAAAGTCTTTAATAATCACTTTTTTTCACAGACAAACATAGTAAAAAGCAGTTTCAAACACTTTGCCAGCCCCACAAAGTAAACTAAACACAATTTCTCCACAGAAAAATGGTTTTCAGTTACTTTTTAAACTGATAGGAAAAAAAGATCACTCCTGTTTAAAAGTACAAAACAGTCTCATGATAGTCCATTAAAACACAAACTCCTAGCTTTAAAATAAACTTCCTGAAGAGGACAGTATCAATAATAAATAAAATGATTAAATGGAAGTTTTTTTTCCCAAAGGGAACTTATCTGCCTAGTAAAGGAAAAGCACAAGTAGACTGTCGATCCTTGAAAGCCTCACAGTAGTGTACTCTTTGGTGGCAGTAAAGCTTTGACGGACTTGGCATCCAAACTTGCCTTTTAGTCTGTTCAGCTCGAGTTGCCTGACAATTTGGGCACGTGGAAAATGCCCTGAAACTTTCAAAGCCGATCAGCTGTTATATCCTTGGAAGGATATAATCCATACAGGTTAAGTCTACTGCAGCAGTGATCAACACAATGAACATTTTGGTCTGTATGAGGTAATGGTTCAGCTTGTTTGGTACAAAAAAAAAATTATAGAATAGACTCTGGATCCTTGCTGGTCTGGTGGGACTTCTTGAATGACTTGACTGAATAGCAGCTTTTGAATCTCGACTGCTACATCTTTTCTCTGATGGGGTGGGTCATTGGGAAGGAATTTTCTTGATTCTCTTGGTACAAACAAAAATGGTACTGTATAGCCTCTGGATATGACTCAACACCTACACGTCCAAGGTTATAACCTCCCAAGCTTTTGGGTGGAGAGCCAAGAGACCAAGGACTGCCTCCAGAGATTTGTAGTTGGGCAACTCTTCAGGTATGCTGAAAAGGGCTACCAGATAAGGCTCCACTGAAGCCCTAATTCTGCAGACCATCCCTGCCACATGGACGGCAACCACTGTGGTTAACCCCTTGCAACAAGGGGAACCCATCACCAGCTTTGTCCTGGGAAGGCTGCTGTGACTTAAGAAAGAAGAGTCGCTTGCCTCCTTTCTGCTTCCTTAAGGAGGTCTGTTGGGTGGGTGGCAAAATACACTCAGATGGCAGACAAAGTCTTTCTATCCTGCTCTCTACTAGTTAACATGTCCTTGACCTTTGGGCCAAACACAGAAGAACCATCAAATGGGGCACTAACAAAGGACTCCTTAAAGCAATCCACAAAGGTGCAGAAGAGCATCCAATGCCAGTGTCCACAGCATGGGATGTGCCACTGGCAACATTAGACAGCAGGTGTATGGACACATTAGTGATCTACTGCACCACAGGCAACTACATCACAAAACTGTTCTGCACCTCTGGGGACTGCTGTGCCTTCACTACATTTGACAATTCTGACACACGGTTACATTGAATCCTCATCAAATGAGCTAAACAGTTAAGCTCTCTCAGTGCAAATGTCACTGAGGCATAGGCGTGCTTTTCTAAGTGGTGAAAAGCCCAGAATTCTCTATCTGGGTATTGGCCTGAGAACTCTCTTCCAAAATACCCTTCATGGCGGCTGCCACCAGCACAATCGTATCAACTATGGGAACCTTACTCCAGTGTAGTTGATCCTTGAGTGTTGCTCGGATTCTATCTGTTCTTTGGAAATTGGTTCCACCACATCTGGCTCTCTTCCTGCCCCCTGGGACATCAGAGTGATGAGCATATCTGGAGGGGCAACCACCCAGGACATGGATGAGCCTGCACTAAGACCCCCCAAAACACTGACTCCTCCAGGGAAAGGTCTTCAGTGGTCTCACACCCTGTGCTGCCAAAATAAGTCCAAGAGATTGCTAAAAGAGTTGTCATCACTGGGGAGATAGGGGAATCCTCCCCTTCATTGATGTCAGTGTTGTCGATAAGAGACTCCTCAGTGGAATGCATCCACAAGCCCAGACATTGAAGATGGTGGAGTATGGCCAGTTGCTGCCGACCATTCCATCTCTGACCTACAGAAAATCCTCTGTATGGCATTGAAAGTGGAAACCAAGGCTGGACACCTGTAACTCCCGACTCTGAGGTATTCCTGGTTCTGACTCCACTGGAGTTGAGAAAGCCAAGGAAGGGCCGGTGTTTGAAGCCATCACAGTTGACCACGGTGATGGCAAAACAAGTGGATCCCACAAACCCTGGAGTGTAAGGCTATGCCCAAAGCCTCTGGCAACGTGTCAAGGTGGGAAGAAGGAGCCCTTGCTGTATTTGGTCCTGCACAACTGCTCCAAGTCTGAAGATTTAAAACTCTCCACTGACAGGGCAGAACGAGCCAAGAAGGCCATCAAAGTCGGCTTAGAAACCCTTCTACTGGTGTTAAGATCTGATGAACCAGAGAAGCAAGGATCTGGGGAGGAAATGAAGACTCAGGAGAGAATTTATTCAGAGTGATGGGTCAAGAAAGGAGTATGAAGCATGCTTGAACCAGTCCCACCCTTGAACAGAAAGAGACTGAGGATGCTGGAAGCAGATGATATGGACTTCCTCAATGCTGCCAGCAGAGGTGATCAGACCTAGGATGAAGGGATGAACCCTGGAACCAAGGGAGCCAGATGGGCTGAAGGTCAGTGAACCTTTGGCTCCAGCTGTTCATGTGTGGTCACTCTGTCTTTGGCCTAGGATTTTGGATCCTCCCCTCCACCCTGATCCTGGTCACCCCTGTCAGGATTCTTCAGAAGTAAATGGCAAGTGGAAGAGGTAGGGGCAGCTGCCAATGGCAGCAAACCCTTCAGTACCAGTTTCACTTGGTGCTTGTTTAGCGTCCAAGTCCTTAATCTAAAACAAGTACTGCACTTGGCATTGAGGTGCAATGTGTTGAGGCAGTAAACACACTGACCATGGGTAGCCTGAACCATTAGCTTGTGACCACAAGCTACATATTTCTTAAACCCCTTCTCTTTTTCTTTCTCTTTATATATAGCAGCTAAGAGATGCAAAAAAAGTTGCACACCAAGCACACAAACAGCAGAAACAAAAACAGCACACAAAGAACCCCTACTATGAGTACAACTACTACAACCTTACTATCTACCTATCTAAGCACCTACAGACAAATACACACACGCACACAATCAACAGTAAAAGCAAAAAGGAAAAGAACTACCTATGGTTTTTTGTTCCTATTTTAAGGAAAACAGCAACATAGAGAAAACGGGTTGGAATGCCCATACACACCAACTAACAAAAGCCTAAATAATCTCTAACCAAAATGGTAGCCTACTGATGAAAAATACTAACTATGAAACCTAACCACAAAGGTTAGATGAAATTCAAAAAAAGGATCAAAATTTCTGCAAGCAGAAAAGGATACAAGATGGAACTCATTGACTGCACTGTGGTCTCTCAAGGCAGCAAAAGAGATATGAGGTGGTGGTGGTGCAGTGTATTATGTGTAGAGGTGGCAAAGCTCTGAAAGAAGGGCAGCATCAGAGCCTGGCAGATCCGATAACTCACATAGGTGGAAAAGACAACATCAGATCAAAACTTAGGACAAAAAACACATGAAGCTTCATTACACAACAGTTACATCTGTGGTTACCTTGGTGATAAAACAGTGAACCTGGGCTGATATGCACTAAGAAGTCTAAATATTCTCTTGTGAAGGCCATCTGGTTATTTTCCATCTAACCTGCTTCTGGGCTCCCCTTCAGTCAATTAGTTCAGCTAGCTCTGTGTGGTTGGATTTGAAAGAAAATTCTTAAATGCTGCTGTATCTACTGAGCTTTGAATTTCTTACCAAAGCTGGAAAAGCACCTTCAGATGTTCAGATTTTACAAGCTGGAAAAGCACCTTCAGATGTTCAGATTTTACATTTAATGTACAACAGCTTTCTAAACTGTTTTTTAACTGTTTGTTGCATTATATTATATCTTGCACTTAAAAGTTTCATTTAGCTAAAATTGGTTTTAAGTTTTTTATTTGTTTTTCAGTTCCTGTTTAATGGCAACAAGGTTTCATGATTTATGGAGTCCAGCACCTTTCATCAAGCTGAGAAACAGGGAAGAAAAAAAATGTCAACTTACACTAACTCACAGCAAAAAATACACTGTTCCTTTTGACCTTGAGCATGGTCAGTATACAATAAAACTGTAAAGAAAAGGTCAACAATGAGATGCAGAAAAATTTGCTCAACAGGTCAAATACATGTGAAAGAAACTATACAGCCAAACTGGAGGCAAGTTTCCTTGACTAAGCAAGCGGAATCAGTGTAATAAAGAAACTTACAAATGCACTTATATAACCTTTTGTAATCACAAGATGTCAGAACCATATACTGTAAATAAAAATAAAAATAAAGTCTTTGACACCAAAAATATAAGCATTATGTGTCATTACTAAACTGTCTTTTGGCTTTTCCCGGTTAGGAGTCGCCACAGCGGAACGCCGGTCTGCTAATGATTGGCAGTGAATTTTTACAGTGTTGAGTTAGCAGCCTGGCACCCAACCTTCAAAGAAGGCACACCCACACACGCATGCACCTACCTGCATGTCTTTAAATCCATTTGACTGCGAGGAGGACATGTAGACTCCGCAGAGAAGACACTCCAGCAGAGAATCGAACCAGAGAACCTCTTGCTGTGAGGTGGCAAGCTAACCCCTGCACCACAGTGGCCTCTACTATTCCATACTAACCATCAAATGCTATGAACAATGAGCAAACATTTAATATACTATATATTCAAAACAGATGGTATCATTTAACCCACTGGGACAGTGGAAACCACATCCCACAATGCAGAATCCTTCACAAATGCTCTCTGGACATCTCCAAGAATGCATGGATCATGCAATCCCAAATAAAACCAAGACCTTCTCCACCAAGCTCTGGTGTGGTCCCCCATAAACAAAAACAATAAACAACAAAGGAAAGAAAGCTAAAACAGACAAAGCAAAATAAAACAAAGAAAATATCTCTAAGAGCACTCAGTAAAGCTAGAAAGTTCTCTTATAAAAACAAAAAAATCCAACTTTGAGAGAAAAATGAAAATAAAGCTACTAACAAACAATAACAAGAGGCCTTCTTTAGAAACCTGAAAACCCCACAGAAACCCTCAGAGTTGTCAGTTCTTGGTTCACATAAAAAAAAACTGAACATACAGATACCCAACACATTCTGGCAACAGGTTCAGTGCAAATTCTCCCCCTCCCCCCCAAAAGAAAGAAATACTTATCCCAGCTGAATGTAACCTCCCTGTCCTCCCTGTCATCTCAGATGTCAAAGTGAGCAGCAAAGCTAAAAACAGCATCAATGGGGGTATCGGTATCCAGGGGTTGCGAACGTGTGTGAACTCAGGAGAGCTAGGCCATAAAAAAAACATAAAAATTAGCCTTACCTTTTTACAGGATATGTACCTGAAAACTGAAAACTACAGCAGCAGTAGTCCCCACAAAGGCAAAGGGCACTACCCCCCTTGGTAACTACCGCCCCCATAAAGCAAACCAGCCTGGTCTGCAAAGCTATGGAAAGAATCATTATGGAACTAATAAACAGAGACATTGGGGACTTACAGACACTTGATCCCACCCAGTTCGGCTTTGTAAAAGGCAGATCCTGCCTTTTAAACCTGGTTGACTTTTTCGAAACAGTCACTAGAGCCATTGACGAGGGCAAAGCAATCCATACACCCTACCTGGACTTGGCTAAAGCTTTCGACACAATACCCCACTCTGGCATCATAGACAAGCTCAACAGCTTAAATGTAAATCCATATGTCACAAGATGGGTGGCAAACTGGCTAAAGGATAGAACCCATAAAGTCAAAATCGCTGGAGCCATGTCAGACTCAAAGCCAGTGACAAGTGGTGTCCCACAGGGCTCTGTCCTGGGACCCCTCTTATTCGGCATTTATTTCTCAGATGTGAAAGCAAACAAGGGAGGGTTGTGGCTGACAAAGTTCGCAGATGACTGCAAACTAGGCGCCATAGTCGATACACCAGCTGACACACACCTCCTACAGAAAGGCCTCACCAAAACGGACAACTGGTGCCGGAGTCATGGCCTTAAACTAAATGCCAAAAAATGTATAGTCATCCCCTTTGGGAAAAACAAAGTGCCCACAAATCATCACATAGGTGGTAACCCACTGAGTACGGAAAAAGTAATCAGAGACCTGGGGACCCAAGTCGATAGTGACCTCTCATTTGACACCCACGTTGCCAAAGTGGTTAGAAAGACTTTCTACCTTGCCCACCTTATCATGAAGGGATTTACATACAGATCAAAGGAGTTCATTGTGCCCCTGTACTCCTCCCTTATCAGGTCCATGATTGAGTACAATGCCCCATTTGGTATGTACCTCACCCGGCACTATGTACCTCACCCGGCACTTGCAACAGCTAGAGAGACCCCAAAAGTACCTCACCAAGGGGATCAAGGGTCTCCA